>NC_056737.1:298644527-298757027 GCF_019279795.1 Protopterus annectens
ACAAACAAACTAAACTGATTAACTGTTTAAACCCTACTATGTATATAACCTTCTAAATACTTTATATGAGATGAAGAAATTTGTTATAAACACCATAAAAACCTAAATGAAACATACCTTATTACTTTTTATATAAAAGATATATAAATATAGAAATTATATACAAATATAAATAACATAATTAATAGTGTTCAATAGCGTTTACCAAAGAGCCTATAATCATATTCAAAGACCTGAAACTAAATCAGATCTCCATTATATATGTACAATGTAAATGCAACTGACATAATATGTATATACAAGATTATAAAAAACTCAATCTACTAGCATAAAAAAGCTTAAAATGCTTTACACTGTGTATAAAGTGTCAACAGTGCTAGACTAAAATTAATTATCATGAAAACATATTTATATATTTGATTTGATTAAGAATCTAATAAATATAATAAATATAATAATAATTGGAATATATTTCATCAAAACTACTTATCTACGTGTGTTAAGAAAAGACCTTAGTGAGATGTATACATTCAACCCAGGAGAATAGTGTCCCTTCAACCTAAGAATCCATTTCAGCTCCTTTAGTTCCAAGAGGTTCATATAATCACCTCCTCTAGCATTAGGCTCTACTACCTGTAGAACTCTAAACACAAAAGAGTGCTTAGGAAAAAGTTGAACATGCTTTGCTAGAGTATTCAGTTTATTTTTATTCTTGATGTCATACTGGTGATTATAAATTCTATTTTTCAGCTTCCTCTTGGTCAGCCCTATATAGAACGCTGAACACTGTTCACATGTAGCTAAATATATTAAACCTGAGGAGTCACAGGTGGCTTGAAACCTCGGTTTAAATAGATAAAGTATTTCTGGATGTGCAAAATCTTGTTCCTTAGTAATGAATCTGCAATAATTGCAGTGATTACACGGGTATGTACCTACAAGGTTTCCCTGTCTCATTGACACTACCTTACTATTCTCTGTTCTATCACAAAGGAGTCTTTTCAAATTTTTATTATTTCTGTACACAAACTGTGGGGTTTTGCCTACCAATCTTGATGTATAGTCATCCGTTAACAATACTCTCCAATTGTTGGCAACAATTTTTCTGATGTTGAGGCTGTCATTGGTGTATGTTGTTATAAACCTAACCCTTTCTTTCACATTACTTACTTTCTTTCTGGTAAAGGGTAAAGGGGAACATTTATACTGGACCACTACAATAGAACTTTCTCCTTCACTTAAAACTTGTTTTCTAATAGTTTTTACCAAATTATACTCATATCCTCTGTCTAAAAATATCTTTTCCATCTTATCTGCCTCCTTTAACAAATCCGAGTTGTCTATGCAAATTTTGGACAACCTAACAAATTGACTTTTTATAATGCCACTAAACACATGACGTCGGTGCATACTATCATATCTTAAAATTGTATTTTTCCAACACGTTTTCCTGTGCAATGTAGATGTTAGTTTGCCTTTTCTTATATCTAAACAAACATCTAAAAAATTCACCGAGTCAAAGGAAACTTCAGCTGTAAACTTAAGAAAATTAGTTGTAGTTTCGAGGTATTCTTTAAATGAAAAAAACTCTTCTACCGAGCCAGCCCATAAAATTAAAATGTCGTCTACAAAACGTTTGTAGACTAAAACTTTACTGAAAAGGTGATGTGAAAAAACTTGTTCCCTTTCCCAGTGATACATCACTAGATTTGCATATGTGTTTGCACAAGGGGTGCCCATAGCTACTCCTGACCTTTGCAAGTATAGGCACCCCTTAAATGAAAACACATTGTTGCTCAGTACTAAGTCAAGGAGGTGACAGATCAAAATTTCCTGATTCCTATCTATAGACGGAAAGAATTGTAACACCTCCCTTATCGCCTGCATCCCTTGATCATTCGAGATGGAGGTGAAAAGGCTTTGTACATCCATGGTGAAAAGTAGATGTTGTTCTTTTATTAACCTTGTATCTAATGAGGTTAAATGATCTAAAAGTTGGTATGTATCTTTAAGGATACTTGAAACTTCATTGACTAGTGATCTCAGTGTATTTTCTAAATATACAGAGATATTCTCTGTGACCCACTTTTCACTAGACACTATTGGTCGCATTGGTGGTGGAGAAACCCCTTTGTGCATTTTGGGTAACCCTTTTATAGTTGGAACAACTGGACAATCATTCAGAAAAAAATCATACAAACTTTTTGATAACTGGCGGCACATAAGTAAATCATAAAGATTATCTTTGATAGCACTAATTATTACATTCAACTTTTCTTGATCAATTTCTAGATAAGTATTGTCATCACTTAACATTTCAAGCATCAAAGACTGATAATTTGTGGTATCAAATAGAGCTATACCTCCACCCTTGTCCACAGGTCTCAACGTAATGGTTGAGTCATTTAAAAAGTTGTTAAGAGAAGATTTAGCTTCGCTGGACATGTTAAAGAATGAGCATTTTTTATTTCTACTAAGAAAATAATTGTAGAAGTCCTGTTCGCGCATTCTCACAAAAGAATCTACATGCCCTGGCAAGGGCGGTGTAAAGGAACTTTTCTTTTTATGGATATACAAGTCCGACGTACTTTCTTTCTTGTTTTCTACAGTTCTGGAATTAAAGTGTAATTTCAGGGCTATGGAACGCCCAAACATATGTAAGTCTATAAGGACCTCCGAAAGTACACTGCCCTGTGAGGGAACAAAGGATAACCCTTTGTTCAATAATTCCTTGTCATGAATAGTAAGAACGTACCTGGACATGTTAAAAAAGAGAAGTTCTATGGTCTCTGTCTCCTTCTCTGATATGTGCCGCTTTCCCCTGAATGTTTGCGTTTCCTTGTCTCCCAACTGCCCATTCGTTCCCGTGCTGAAGATGGTTTCCTTATAGGGAACGGTAAAAAATGTGTATTTTCTTGTAAATTGTGCTTTCGTATAGCTCCTAAGTTTTTTTGTTGGTTAACGACTCGGTTGGCTTCCTGATTAGGTAATGGAGTAGAGGTAGCTGTTGTAGAAACTACAGTCGCTGGTAATTCCAGTGGCGTGGTAAACGCTTCATCTGAAGCGTCATCCTGGATCACTGGCAAAGAGGCTGAAACCGATGAACCAATGGGAGCCGAAGCTGTTAATGTATAGTCAAGCGGCGCCTGATTTCGAAACTGGTTTTCACCCTGTGGGTTGGAATCCATTCTCCTGGGCCACACAAAGACCCCTCCAGTAGAGAAATCTTTAAAGTCACGTTGGAGCTTCTTTAGCTTAATTTGTTGCAGTCTTAAAGCGTAGGCATTAACTTGACTATAAACATTGTCAAGTTTCTTTTGGCAAAAATCTTCTGTAAATCTCTCTCTTAGTTCTTTGTTTAGGGAATTAACATGCTGCAACAGTTCATTCTCAAGCGGACCAAAATAGTCAATCAAAAGCTGTATGTACTTAAAACTGGCTTCAAGATTTATTTCTTGCCATTTTTTAGGAGGGTGGGGTGGCTATCACCATAAGAGGGCATGCACAGAATTCGCATACCTCGCGGAATCAGTTTATAGTGCAAACAAGCCTCCATATGTTTGCGTTGCCATATTAAACGTTGGAGTTTATAGAGGTTATTCTCGAGTATTTTGACTTTGGCATTAAAGGTTTCTAAGTTATCAATAGACACTCCAGTAGAACTGAAAACAGGAACATTAAGATCCAGAGCCAATAAAGGATTAAACTTACAAACTGTAATAGCAGTCCATTGTTGTTCATTTGATAAAATCCTCGGTTCCGGGTTGTAATCTAATTCCACATCTGAGTTTGCCATGTCGTGTGCTGAAGTGATCCCAATAAATATAACAAAGAAAACAGGAAAAACGAACCACTGCAGCTGAAGAGTCTCCAGTTAAATCGTTGAATACAATGTAGGAAAACAAACTTTAGACTCTCCACGACCAATGATAAAACTGTGAACATTTTATTTGTAACGGTGGTAAGCGCTTTCGCGTATCTCCTGATACGCTTCCTCAGACCATATACATTAAAATAAACCTTAGGCTTATATAGTAAAAATTACTTTCAGCTGCAGTGGTTCGTTTTTCCTGTTTTCTTTTATTTAACCTATGAGAGGGATAGGTATAGCAATTCAAACAATGAGAACGTTGCATCAAATATTCAGTAAGAGTCACAGTTGTATTACTCATTTCAGGAGTGTGAATGCCACATATAAAATCATTTTTAGAGTGCTGAAGCCCTTTTCCAAATTAAGATGGGTGCGCCTATCGTCCGCACTACTAAGTAAAATGTCTCTCCATGCCCGTTCCCATTCTCTTTTTAAAATGAGAACCTCCACAATAGCCATATCAAGAATCATTTTTTTATCCCATTAGTGGCAATAACATGGAAGTCTCCACATATCAATCACAGTATTCTCTGTGGCAGCTACTTGTGAAATACCTGAAATTAATTTTGAATGCAAACTGCATTTGTCCTTTAAAAAATGGCAACTATGACCTCCTTTTCCCCTTAATGCTGGGCTATTTTACAACTTGCTGTTTTCCAGCTTCCCTTGTGTTACTGCATTATAAATGTGAGTTTCATTTTGCCAGTCTCTCCTTAACACTCTGCAATTCAATCTTACTACATATTCTAAGTTTATAATTTTTACTAATACAGTGCCACCATTTTCAAAACTGTTTCTGAAAATTTACCCATGTAACAACTCAAAGAAAACAGCCCCCAAAGTTAATATCCAGCTAACACTCTTACTAAATCTACTCCTTTTCAGAGTACAGGATAAACTAAAGATTTTCAGCAATTTCAGAATTCGTTTTATAATTTTATTTACGCTTAACTGAAATTAAAGTGAAACCTGTATTCAACACTTTAACAGCCAGAAGTTTCTAGAGGACGCTGATTCTATTCATTATATAAACAAGAGGAGCAAAAAAGATTAGGAAATCTGTGAAGCATTTAAAATTTTTCAACTGGGAATAAAAAAATCTAGTTGACTGGGTCACAACTATTTTCCCCCTGCAATACGTTAAGCATTAATAATGCAAAGGTTTTGAAGACTAGTCAAAGAACAAATGCTCTATATCACTGGCAAAAATATAAAATTAATACTAGGGTTAATTTGTTTTTATCTGGCAATGGACATCTTCAAAAAATGAAAATAAATAAATACTTAAACCAAAATCAAGAACAAAGAGCTAAGGTCCCTGACTTCCAAGTTAGCTGCATATTGAGTAACAGCTTAATTTCTCTCCTAGTGTAAAAACTGACTCAGAAGAGAGAGCTAGTAAACTCGTATTTTGGGGTAAATTTCAGTAACTGGCTAGTAAGTGCACTGCTTGGATGCCAGCAAAAACGAAATTCACAGAACCTGAAAGAAAATCAATCACAAAAAGTGAGGAAAAAACACTGACTAGGAAAAATTCTGCAGCTGTTCAGCAAAAAGCAGTGCAAGCTGCAGCTCTGGTGCAAGACATGACTTCCAGTAACCTAGAGGGAAAAATAAGTCAAATGTACTCAGAGCTGATTAAAATAAACAATGACTGAGTACATCAACTCAAAAAACAAAAGTCTGGGGAAAAAAAATCGAAGACGCTTTAAACAGATATTCAGATGATGTGGTAAAACTGCAAAAATCAGAGGTTGAAATGAAGAAAAGGCTGGCTGATTAAGAGACTGCTCAAGAAGACATGCTTCAAAAAATAATAGAATTAGAGGACAGAGCACATATGGAAAAAATTGAGATTTCCTGCTGTACCTGAGAATCTGGAAGGAACACACAGTAATAATTTTATGACAGCACAAATAAACAACTGAACCGGTATTCCACAGCAGGAGCTGTTAATTGAAAGTGCACATCGTGTGTATGCTCCAAACCAGGCCATAAGAAAGCAACCTAGACCTTTAATAGTAAAGATGCAATCTAGCATAAGGAGTAAATTCTGTGGCAGAAGAACAACATACTAAAAGAGACAGCACAGGAGTAAATATACATTATTCCATTAAATCAGGGAATGTCAAGAAGCAGGCATGAGATTCAAACTGCTGTACCCAGCTATCTTCAGAATATTAATTTTTACTAAGGAGAAAATACAGAAGTTTGTCCAACAAAAAGTGAGTTGCAAAACAGAAGGAGATTCTACTTCTTGTTCATCTGGTAATAAAAAACACAGACAGGCTGTACCAGTGATACCTTTTCTAATATTTCAACATAAAAGTGCTTGAGAGAGAGAAAAAGGCAGGAGAGGTGATTAAAATAATGAAGAGTACATTGGAAAAGAAGAGGAGACTAGATTTTGGAGATGCAGACAAAAAGGAATAAAACCAGCAACTCAGAAAATGAGAAATAAATGTGGGGTTACAAAACATTAATTATATTTGTGAAAAATGACAGAACAAGAAAAACTGGAAATATTGGACTTTGACTTTATTAAACCTATAGGGGACTCTAAAGCATATCCCCTACTTCAGGTCATTAAAGTTTGGAAGATCACTTAAGAGAGGTGAAGAGGGGGGTGAGAGATAACATTATGGAAAACAAAATGTTTTTCTAAGCAGTAATATTTTTATAATGCATGATAAAAATCTGCATGCTTTAAAGTGAAGTTTTCAGTTATTTCCAAGTGTAATGGCGATACTAAAGTAAGCAGGTGCCCTTGCTTTTTCCCTTATTTCTCCTTGTTCAATTTAAAAATGTAAGCACTCCAATGCAAAAAAGAAAAGTCTAGTCAAGAGAGCATGATACAAGGAACACTGATGTACTTTCTCTCATTCTTGCACTGGGGAATAACTGGATTAAGGCCATTGGCTTGATCTAGTAACAAATTTTAAGAGAAAGCAAATAAAAAAGAACACCGAGTGCAATAAAGATTTTCTCTAACAAATAAATTAATGTTTGTAGAAGCAACTCTGTACCTGGTTCTCATGTCTCCAGGGAGATAACCTGATAAAGAGCAATAATATAGAATACCTCTTTCTTTCAATGGCTAGTAGATCATGCTTTTCTCAAACTATTCAAGTGTTTTCCCAATCTGGGAGAGCAGTAAAGACAAGACAAAACCAGAACACACTTGGTAGAAGCACAGGCTATACCATACACCTTAGCATGGGTAACATTGTTTTTAGGTTAATCCAAGTCTATCAGTGCAGCTGTCAAGTTGTTAATAGGTTTTAGGGGTGTATTTATTTTTTATTTAATGGCTTTCAATAATAAAAAAAGTTATTTAAGATTTGACACAGGCTCAAATGGCTATGACAAAAACAAATGTATAAAAGATCAACCTGCCTAACAGCATATGAATGTAATATAAAAGCTGGAAATAGATAATTAACAAAAAACTGTTACACATAAAAGTGGGGGAATAACTTTTTAACATAATGACACTTTCTATATCATCATTAAATATAAATGGTCTCACAGATATTTATATATATATATATATATATATATATATATATATATATATACAGAAAAGAGAGTAGTGGACTATATTAAAATGTAGAGTGCAAATATCTATGCTACAGGAGACATTTGGAAAGAAGTGAACATGTGAATTTGATAAAGAAAGTTTTTCAGGACAGTTATTCAGCAGAAAACCTGGGACAAAGGAAAAGAGAAATATATTAATTGCAGAAGCAGTGCCAATAGTGATAGAAGAAAATAGAGATAATAATGGTAGATTTGTAGTACTAAGGGGCTACTGGCAAGGGAGGATGATTACAGTGGAATGTATTTATATTCTACCCATAGCTGTTATAATGAAACTTAAGATTCTGGGAGAAATAATCAGCTTTCAGCAGGTAATATTACTTATAGGTGGGGACTGGAATTTGATTTGCAGCAGTGAAGATGTGCCTGTGGGCTCAGAAGGGAAAGAAATTTATGAAAATATCTGGAGTGGAAGATGCAAATTCAGTAGTAGGAGTTCGGAGTGAATTTACATATTCCCCAAGATACAAAAACTGGGCTAGGCTAGACAGTACTTTCAATTAAATGCACATGTTCCTGTGAAGTGTAAGTTTTCATATGCACTCAGTAACTATTTCAGATCAACACCAATAATAACTAAAATAAAAATGAGACACTGGTGCTTTCCCACCAATCTGTTGAAGAGAGAGGAATTTAAAGGATGGTAGTAGAAATTATTTGGGCGTTATTCGAGAAGATAGAAATTTCTTTTGAAAATACAGCTACTAAGTGGGATAATACAGCTACTGAGTGGGATAAAATTAAAGTGGAGTTTAAAAATAGGGTAGAAATAAAAGAAAGTAATATGGTTAAGAAGTAACAAGAATTATTTACGAGGGACAGACAAATGTTAAACTATTGCAAAACAGGGGAATCTCACAGAACAAGAGAAGCAATTGCAGACTGCTACACAGAAAATAAGGGATTACCTCAATAATATCCATTAGCTTAGAAGGACTGCTGTTACGCAACTGTGTTTTTGATAACTCCAGAGCACAAAAACTTTTAGCACAATGACTCGGGCACCAGAAGGTAGAACGTGTTGTCACCAAGCTTAGAGAGCCTATAACAAGCAAGATAACAAGAGATCCTATAGAGATACTAAAAAAAATTCAGAAATTGAATTAAAAAGTCTGTATAAAGCAGAGAAATATGGAAATCAAGAAAAGGTACAAATTGAAATGTTTATGGAAGAATTAAATATGCCAAGGTTAGAAGCAGATGAGGCTCAGTTACTAACAGGACAGGGAGAGATTAGAAAAAACTGATGTATAACCAATTTGCAGGAAAGTCCCCAAGAACAGATGGAATACCTGTGGAAGTTTAGAAGCTAGAAGGGAAAAAAATGAAAGATTAGGAAGGTTTTGTTTAACAGCATTAAAAAAAAGGAGAACCACCAACATCCTGTTAGAAGGAAGTGTTGGCTGTAATACTAAGAGGGTAAAGACCCATCAGATCAAGCTTCATACAGGCCCATTTTAATCCTAACCCATGATTAAGTGTTTATTTCTAAAATGGCTAAAAGAATGGCAAAGCTGATTCCAAAATTAATAGATATGGATCAATGCATTTTTGTGGAGGGAAGGCAAACATTTGACAACATTAACAGAACACTGACTATCCAGTGAGAAGCAGAATGCAAGGAAACAAACAATTTTGTTGGTGGGTCTTGATGCAAGAGAAAGCATTTGGCAGAGTAAGCTGGGAGTTTATGAGCAGAGCAATTGAAGCATTTCCATTCCCTGATAAAATTATAAGGTTGATTAGGAGGATATATGAGGGAGCAGAGGCAAAAATTAAAGTGGGCATGTTCCTCTCTTATAATTTCTGTTTGAGTAGAGGAACCTCTATCCTCTATCCCCTTTATTTTTGCATTATATTTAGAACCACTGCCAAAGAAAATAAGGGACTCAGAAATTCAAGGATATACTTGGTATGGCCGTCAAGAAAAGCTGAGTATTTGCAGATGATATTTTATACCTGTTAAAACCAAAAAAAGACATTTTAATGTTGCAGAACATTTTGAGGCAGTTTCAAATCTTTTCGGGACATAAAATTAATGAAACCAGACAAAGGCAATAGCTGTAAATTATGTACTTACACACCAATTGGTTAAGCAATATTGATATTTATGGGGACATGGTAAAACGAAGTACTTAGGAGTAGGAATTAAAAAGTATTCATGCGGCAATCAAGGAAAATGTGGGAAGAGACTAAACAAAAGATAATACAAAAACTGAGAAATTGGAAGCTGTTATACAGATATGGATAGCAAAATACAAGCATTTAAAATATTTAGACCCTTTAATTTTATACACAGATCAGGCATATTTTTTATCAACCAGAGGAGAAGTTATGGATAACAATTAATGAAGAGCTGAAGGATTTTATCTTGGGGGAGACAGCAAGAGTCAAGTGGGATAAGCTGATTCTTCCACTAGAACAAGGCAGTTTAGGATTACCTGATTTGAAGGGGGCGGGCCATGTCAGAGCTGCACAGTTAAGGCTCCTACATGTGGCACAAGCAGAAACCTACACTTCAACATGGAAAGAGATGATGATGAAACGGGGGGGAAGCTCAAGAAACAAGGAGAGGCTGGGATTCTGGATGCAGATCCTTAAGGAGAATAACAATAAACCTACAGAATATTATATTCATAAAGTAGCAGAAAGTATTCTAAGAACTAAGCCAAAAGGAGATTCTGCCAATAAGGATGATTGCAATTAGGGATACGGACAATAGGCAAGAGGGCCTGTAATTTATTGGAGAAACCAGGCAAAAGAACCAATGTATTGGGAGCAAATAACTGAAGAGTGAAAGGAAACAGAATGGGAAGAGGCCAATAACTTATTTGGACTGCAAGCTAGAGACTGCCTTCCCTATCAAGGATTGATATCAGAGTACAGACAAATAGGGGGATCCTTAGCAAAAGACCAGCACTGGTAGAGTTTGTAGTAGAATCTAGAACAGAAGCTGCTGTTACAAAGGAATAATTAGTAAAGCAAATAAAATGTTGCATGATAACTATAAGAATTAGAGAAAGTTAGAAAGGATTGGGAAGAGACTGGATAAGCAATTCAGAAAGAAACAATGCAGCGATATACGTACACCTCCCAAATATACAACAAAGTCAAGATGAGTTTGGATCTTTGCTTGGAAGTGTTTACATAGGTATTTTTATACCGTAAGTAGACTCCAAAGAATTTTTCCTCAGGTAGACAGCAAATGTTGGAGGTGTGATGGGGAACAAAGAGGTAACTGGAAGCATATTTTCTGGGACTATAATGAGTTGACAGACTTTAAAGATTCCCTGCAGACTACTCTGTCAGAGATAGAGGGTGAGCAAATTGGTGTAACTAAGGAAATAACTTTTTGAGCTCTGAAACAGAAGTGGAATCGCCTAGACATCGTAAGGCCTTGTTGAGTCTAATTACAGTGGCTGCCAAAACAGCAATTACCAGAATATGGAAATCAAAGTCTAAACCAACTGTACTAGATGTACTGTAGATTACTGAGATCTTTAGAAAAGGGTAGGAGCAAATTACATAGAAAAAAATGGGAATTGTGGGAATGATCTATGCAAAGGAGGAATGAGGCTTAAAGGAAGGCAGGATCTGAATGAAGTATGCAATGTTTGACCGACAATGAACGGAGAGATAAGTGATATATAATATTCGCAACTAAAATTACGTCAATATGGTTTGTTTTCATTTATGTAAACATATGATTGTTTATGTCATACATGATAATTAAAAAAACTTTTTTTAAACAAAAGAGCTAAGGCCTCAACATTCACAAAATTCTCCACCAAACACACAGACTAAAAACAACAGCAGTGTCAACAACCTATTCACCCAGGTTCCTAAATTACAAGTCCTGAGTAGGACTATACTGCTAACAAGCTAAGCAGAGTACAACATCTATCTCCATTTCATTCTGGGGCACTCTAGCATTAAAGAAAGCGGTCAGACAACCTTTCCTACATATCCTTGGTCTGCCAAAAGACCTCCCTCTTAATGGGCTATGCCCAAACGACAACATTAGGTGCCCAAATCATAAGAGTTCCTTCACAACCCACAAACGTAGCGGCTCTAATCCAAGATCCTCCCAAGCTGCCAAGCTTGTCACACTGGCATACAGAACAAGCCCAATGACCTTGTGAAGTAACCACATTTTTGCAGCCTATACTTGTGGTCCGATTTGTTGAATCACAAAATGCATAATATCCATCATCATAAACTATGATATCAAGAGCTTCCATGAACACACACATCAATTTGTCTTGGTCAAGAGAAGATCCTACCTACTTATTTAAATCTTCAGGAAAGTCATATAAGCTGTTAACAGTGGTCATTTTGTTTACACAGCTTATGTGGATCTGACCAAAACATTTGACACTATATTCCATGCGGACATCATACACAAGCTAAATGCCTTAAAAGAAGAACCATACATAGTGAGGCAGATAGCCAAGTGGTCTGAAAGATAAGAGTTTCCATAGTTAAAATGGAAAGATGCCTCCTCAGAAAGTATTGAAGTAACTAGTGGTGTGCCAAAGGGATCAGTGCTGGGACCCAACCTTTTCAATATCTACTTTTGTAATGTCCAGAACAGAAATCAGGACCTTTGGTTAACCAAGTCTGCAGATGAATGCAAACTGGGCATTACTGTCAAGTCTCACTCTGATACAGCAGGAACTAACCTTCATAAACATTTGATGCATGGAAAAAGGGGTAAAATTAAAACCAAAAAGTGTAGTCATATCACATTTAGTAACCAACTATTTCCCTCAATTCACAGTATAAGCACTATCTACTCAAAAATTATAAAAGTTAATGAAGTATCTTGGAACCTGCATTAAGAATCATCCCTGCTTTGACCACCATCAATCATCAGTAGTAAGAAAATCCTTATATTTGTTTTAACTAATATCTAAAGGCATATCAATATAATCCAGATCAAAATAAGTTCTCTTAGACTTTCAAGATGGCGACACACTGATCAATGGCTTAATTTCAGATCTCCAAATACAAAAGACAGAAATAAGGGTTAGAAACTCTGCAAGTTGTAGTAAATTCAGTTACTGGCTAGCAAGTGCATTGCCTGTATATCAAGAAAGAAGAAACTGCCTGAAAGAAAAGCAAGTAGAAAAGGTGAAGGAAAAACACTGACTAGAAAAAATCCTGCAGCTGTTCAGCAAAAAGCAGTTCATGCTCCAGCTTTGATGCAAGACATGGCTTCTTGTAATCTAGGAGAAAAGATAAATCAAATGAACTCAGAGATGATCAAAATAAACAAGACACTGAAGCAGTATATCAACTCAAATAACAAAAGGCTGGAAAATGGAAGGAACATTCAACAGCTATTCAAATAAACTAATATAACTGCAAACATCAGAGGTCAAAATGAAGAAAAGGCTGGTCAAGTACGAGACTGCTCATGAGTTGTTTAAAAAAATAGTACAGTTAAAGGACAGAGCACAAAGCTGTACCAAAGAAACTGGACTAGACTGTATTAACTTTACGCAAACACAAATAAGCAACCAGATTGATATTCCACACCAGGATTTCTTAACTGAAAGGGCACATTGCGTATATGCTCCAAGGTTAGCTATGAGAAAGCAGCCAAGAGCTATAATAGTAAAGATGCAATCATACCAGCAGAAAGAACTAATCATTACAAAATTATGGCAATAGGGCCAAAGTATTAAAAACTGGAAACAGTAGTGTCTTTGTGGAAAATGATTATTCACTGTACATCAGGCAGAAAGAAGTAAATTTATCCCAGCAACTAAGTAATGTAGAAAGGCACACAAGATTCAAACTGTTGTACCCTGCTGTCTTCAGAATAATTTTTCCTGGAGGATTAATTTCATTTTTTTACTAGAAAAGGTTAAGAAAGAAATATAAATGTTTGTCTAACAAAAAGTAAGCCATCAAACAGAAAGGGCCTTTGCTTCTCACTCTTCTGAGAATACAGCTTATAGAGAAACTTTGCCATGAAACATTTTCCAATATCCCAAAGTAAAATGCTTGAAAGAGAGAAAAAAAGTACAAGCTAATTAGAAGAACAAGGAGGAGTACCTTGGATTTGAACAGGAGTCTGGGGTTGGGAGATGAAGATGAACAGCAAGACCAGCAACACTGAAATTAGTGAATAAAAGTGAGACTATAAAGCATTAGCTGCATTTGTGAAATATAGCTTTATAAGAAAAAATGTTTAAAGAATGGGCATTTGCTGACTTGGCTAAACTTGTGGGGACTCAGCTCATATGCCCCACTTCAGATCATAAATGTTTGGAAGTACACTGAAGGGAAGGAGGAGAAAAAAAGAAAAGCAAAAATGTTTGTTCTTAATAGTATATGTATGGGACACTTCATGATATAAATTGCATGTCACACTGACGACCATTTTCAATTACAGTCGTATACAAAAGATGCTACAGGAAACAACTGCCTTTTCTCCCCTTTTTTAGTTAAAAATGTAAGCATTACAACATAAAAAGAGAAAAGAGAAGCTGGACAAAAACATGTTCAAGTTAATATGCTGTAATCTTGAGTTGATGAGATGGGGACAGGGGGTAAAGGTGCACAGATTATATACAAAGCTGACATGTTCTCTAAGTTTTGCAGAGGTGAAAATCCAGATTAAGGCCTTTAGCTTAACACAGTCACTTTTTGTGTAAGCAAGTAAATAACAGGACATTGAACATAATGAAAGGTTTTCCTTTGGCAGATACATATTCAATGTATGCTAAAAGCTTACTGTGCTGTACATTTGGTACTTGCTTCCATGCAGGTGACCTAACAATATGGGAAGCAATAAAAGCCACAACAATTTATATGCTTTCAGAAAACATTAACCTTTAGCCTTAAACAGTTTCTCACATCTGGGAGAGGAATGAAGATAAAACAAGGACATACAGAAATTAGTTTAAGTAGGAGTACAGGCTGTAGCATGCATAACTCTAATTATATGTTAGGTAATGCCTATGGGTGCAGCTGTCTATTTGGCACAATTGTTCCCATCAGGAGGGTTAAACATTATTTAAAGTTGTACACAGTTGTGCGCGTTTTAAGTTAAGAGGTTACGAGGATGTTTTGGGTGGGTGGGTGTTTTTTTTTTTCAGGGTTTTCATTAAAACAAAAGTCTAGTAAAATATGACGTAGGTTCACGTGAAGATAAAAATAAATTGCTTAGAAAATCAACCTGACAAACATTAATGGGTACATGCAACACAAAAGCTGGAAACAGACATTTAAAAAAGCTGTCATATATAACAGGTGGGAATAATAATTTCTTACCATAATGGCTACACTAAACATTATTTTGGAACATGAATGGCCTCACATGCATTTACAAAAATGTAAGAATACTGAATTATATTAAGAAATGCAGAGTGCAAATAGCAAAGCTACAAGAGACATTTGGAAAGAAGTAAGCATATGATTTGATAAAGAAAGGATTTCAAGATGGATACTTAGCAGAATATTAGGGAAAAATGAAAATGGAAAAGGGGAATACTTATACTAATTACTAAAGCAGCTCCAATAGTGATAGACAAGGGGGGAAGATAATAACGGTAGATTTGTGGTAATAAGAGGCTACTGGAAAGTGAGGCAGATTACTCTGGCAATTACTTATATTATACCTAAAACTATTATGGAATAAGAAAATTTTTGGAGAAATAATCAGTTTTCAGCAAGGAATATTACTTATAGGTGGGGACAGGAACTTAATTTGCAATAAGGATGCATCTGGGGGACCTTGAAGGAAGAATATAAAAAGAGGGTGGATTTCTGAAGAAACTGAAGAAAATACTTGGTATAGAAGATCTGAATTCAGTAGTAGGAGCTCAGAGAACTTACATACATTATTCCCCAAGGTAAAATAATTGAGCGAGACTAGACAGAAATTATATTTTACAGGTATATGTACATTTAACTGAAAGCTTAAACACACTTCCGAAAACAATTTAAGACCACTGCACCAATAACTAAGATAAAAACGCACAGTAATGAAGTACAAATAACAGGCACTTCCCCACCTACCCATGAAAAAGAGAGAAATTTAAGGAACAGCTAGTGAAAATTATTCAAGAACTTAGAGAAGGCAGGAATGTCTTCAAAAGTTGCACGCTAGTGAATTGGATAAATGGAAACGGGGTTGAAAATAAGACACAGATATATGGTTAAGTAACAAAAATTATTTAAAGAGGCTGACAAAAATTAAAGTATTGCAGAAGAAGGGGAATCTCACAACAGGTGCAGTGCGCTAAAAGAAAAAATAAGGGGGCATCTGGATAATATGCATGAGTTTAGAAAGATTGCTGTTAAGCAGTTGTTTTTGATAACTCAAGAACATAAAAAATCTCAGCACCACAACTTAGGCAAAAGAAAGTAGAGAGGGTCACTGCCATTTAGGGAGCCTACAACAAGAAAAATAACCAGAGATCCAATACAGGTATTAGAGATCTTTCAGAAAAAATATAAAAATGTGTACAAAGGAGAAGAATGTGGAAATCGAGTACAGATGGAAATATTTATAGAAGACTTATGCATGCCAAGGTAAGAAGTAGATGATGCTCAACAATTAACAGTTAAAATACAAGGAGAGGAGATAAAAAACATGGAGTGTAATCAATCTGCAAGAAAGTTTCCAGGAATAGATGGTATTCTTGTGGAAGTTTGGAAGCTAGGAAGGAAGAAAGTGAAATATCTGGAAGGTCTTGTCTAATATTTTAAAAGGAGGGGAAGCACCAACATCCTGGAAGAAAGCTGTGGTAGTTCTAGTACCTAAAGATAGCAAAGACCCATCAGACCTAGCTTCATATAAGCCCATTTCAATTTTAAATTGAGATTATGAAGTGTTTGTCTATACTAGCTAAAAATATTTCACAGGTACTGCCAAAATTGACAGATATGGATCAATGTGATTTTGGGGTGGGGTGGCACACATTTGACAACATTAACAGAAAAATGATCCAGAGGGAAGCAGAATACATTGCTGTTCTTGGTGGCTTTTGATGCAGAGAGAGCATCTGAAAGAATAAGCTTGGATTTTATAAGTAGGGATATGGAAGCACTTGCTTCCCTAATATAATAATAAGATTAATCAGGAAGATATTGGTGGGATCGAAGACAAAATCTTGAAGTGGGAGGGTTACTCTCTGATAAGTTAGATCTGAAGAGAGGAATCAGGCAAGTGTCTTCTTTCCCTTTTGTTATTTTCATTATATTTAGAACCATTGGCAAAGAAAAATAAGGGACTCAAATTCATGGATATACTTGGCATGGTAATCAAGAAAAGTTGGCTTTATTTGCAAGCAATATTATTTTGCACCTGATAAAATCAGAAAAAGGACATATCAGGTGTTGTAAAACATTCTGAGATAGTCTCAAGTTTTTTTTTTTAGGATATAAAATTACTGCAGTCAAAACAAAGGCTATAGCTGTAAACTATGTACCTACACATGAATTTGTTCAGAAATAAAATTAATTAATTGGATTAAAAAATACTCTTACGGTAGCCAAGGATATCCAAGAAGAGACTAAACAAAAGATAACACAAAAAACTAGAAGCCCTTGTTTATGGATACGGATACCAAGATAAAACAGTGAAAAATGTTTTAGTCACTGAAATTAGTGGTACACAGAACAGGCAAGAGTGGAGCTGGAATTTATTTGAGAAAGGCAGCAGAGGAACCAATGTGCTAGGAGCAAATAACTAGAGAGGGAAAGACACCAGAATGAAAAGAGGCCAAGAAAGCATTTGGACTGCAGGCTAGAGACTGCCTTCCCTATCAGGGACCGAGTGTACAGGCAAAGAGAAAGTGAAAGGGGGATCCTAACTGAAAGACCTGTTCTGGTAGAGTTTTAGTCAAATCTGGAACAGAAGCTGCTGTTAAAAAGGGAATAATTGGTAGGGCATATAAATATTGCATGATAACTACAGGAATCAGAGGATGGTAGAAAAGACAGGGAATACAGATTAGATAAGCAATTCATAAGGCAACAATAGGGGGAGATATGTATGGCTCTCAAGTCTGCAAAGTCTAGAAGATTTATGATTTTTGCTTGAAAGTGCTTATTAGGTATTTTTATACTCCAAGCAGACTCAAAAGAATTTTCCTCCTGTAGCTGGCAAATGCTGGAGGTGAGATGGGGAAGAAAGAGAAAATGTATGTTTTGGGAGTGTAATAAGTTGGCAGAAAAATTCCCTACAGAATACTCTGTCAGAAACAGTGTGTGAGCAAACAGGTGTAACTAAGGAAATTTTTTTTTTTTTTTGGAGCTGACATACAGGATCTGAATTGTGGCATAGCAAGGCCTCAAGTTTAATTCTAGTGGCTGCCAAAACACTACTAGAAAATGGAAATCAAATTCTAAACCAGCGACACAAAGTACTGAATACTACAACAAAGATAAAAGATCTGGAAATGAGAGTTTTAGAAAATGGTAGAAGCAAACTACATAGGAAACAACAGAAACTGGGGAACAATCCATGCAAAATAATGTTTTAGAGGAGGAGTGAGGTTTAAGGGGAGGCACGAATTGAGCACTTGACAGATTTTTGGATTGATAATTGTAAGAACACATAAGTGATGTATGTTTGTACATGAACACGTTAACTTTTTTAATATAAATATATGTTTGCCTATGTCTTAAGTGATAATTCAATAAATGTGTTAACAAAAGAGTTATCCCTCTTTATGCAGCTCTACTAAGGCCAGTCATGAAGTATAATGCTCATTTGTGATGGACCTTTCTAGACAAATTCTGTAACTGGAAAAGCCCCAAAGGTTTCTAACCAAGACTGCTGCTATAAATTCCCTGCACTACTAAGGAAGAGTTGAAGTGATCTCTCAGTTTCTTATAGGCTCTTATGGGTAAATCTATGCCTTGCATTCCATGCCAATGTGGACCCCATTCTCCTTGATTTCTTGTATCTTTTGCAATTCAAACAGTGCTACTAATACCACAACAAGGGCTTAAATAAAATGTGCTGGTGAGACAATTTATTACTCATCACCTACCCCACCCCTGGAACAGACTTCCCTACAAGTTAAACAATTTGACAAACTATCATTCTTCAAAATTAAACCTAAATAACTGGATGTGTACCAATAAATTTACTCCAGGGCTGACTTGCACTGCCCTTTTTGAGGAGGGGGATACTGCATGAAGGTGTGTACTGGCAGGGTACAAACAGTCTTAAGACTCAATTAACTTGTATTTTCTATGATCCTAATCTAGACAAGAAATAACCAAAGCCTGAACTAACATTTTCAAATCTGAATGAATAAGATGCTTGATCCAAGGTACAGTCAAGGATGCCTTAACAGCTGAGAACTGATCTTTAAGAAGCAGACTATCATTAAGGGCTACACCTAAATTGCAAAATAGGACAAATTCCACCTTAATTCCCTCATACGTTATAAAGGAAAAATTCTAGAAAATGAGACAGAAGAGCTAGGAATTAACACATCCTCAAGTTTTGAAGGGATGAGCTTTAGTCAGTTCCATATCAGCAACTGCAAAACTCCACTTAAGCAGTCCTTTAAGGGAATATAAACAGGCATAGCCTCTTGAGAGGAGCATTATAGTGCTTCTACTGGTAGCATTAACAGTAAAATAATAATGAGGTGAGAAAGGAGACCTGTTGCACATTGCATGCCAGAGGAAAGAAGCCAAGATGCTGACATTGACAGAAACGTGCTTAAAGAAGTTGTATCAGAGCATAAGACTCCCATGGGGAAATAAATGCAGGTACAGCCTTACCAGTCATCGATAAAAGACAGATCAGATGCATATATAGCTTACTATTCAAATCAGTTAGGGAAAGTTTAGGCAAGAACAAAGGTGTCTCACTTGTAAACTTTGAAGTGTAAAGAGCTAGCTTGTAATATCTTATTTCAGCTAAAACTGTCTACAAAAGAAGATTAAAACTATGCTGTATGTAAAACGTGTCACAAAAAAAAACACATTTAAGAGAAGCTACAGTATTTTAAACAGTTGCAGGCAGACCAAGGAATAAAACCTGAAACGATTTGCTTCAGTAGCAAAAAGAAGTACAGCAAGACAAAGTGAGAGGAAGAGTGCAGATATGTGTGTGTGTGTGTGTGTGTGTGTGTGTGTGTGTGTGTGTGTGTGTGTGTGTGTGTGTGTGTGTGTGTGTGTGTATGTTCATGCAATACAATAAAAGCTGCATTTACTTACTTTTTTTGCCCCATGGCTGCCAACAATCAAGTCTCCTCAGCGTGAAAGGAACAGTCATCCAGGCAACCACAGGGGGTTGCTTGTGCCCTCACTAATATCCAGGCAATACAGATATATTTCATTTAGATTCCTAACCCATTCTCCTGAGGGGGGGGGCATGCCTAAGGGAGGATATCATATTCATAGCTTAGCAAGCTGTACAGATGCCTCCCAGAGAGCTACATACTGGACTAGCCTCTGTCTGGGGACTGCAGCACATGATGCCCTATTCTGCCCTCTTCCTCTCCAGGACTGATACACATGTCTTCCCCATGGCAGCTTCAAGAGGTGCCTGTGCTACTTACTGAACAAGAGTCTCTCCTGGGTCACAGTCAAGACCACACTCCTCTACACCAGTGGAGGTAGCAGTAAAACCTGTATTTTTCAATACACTGTATTCCAAACAAGGCTTAATTACATAATGCTCCACAATGTGAAAGCATGAAGAAAGAGAGAGATTTTTAGAATGATGTAAACTGCAGCACGCTGCGATTAATCCCAACCAAGTACAGTCTAGTGGTCAAGACAACATAGGACTATAAACAATTTAATGAAAAAGACATACAAACAGTTACACATCTATATTCTCAGTGTTACCTAAATACAGAAACACTACACTGTAAAACACTGTTTTATCTTCTGCCAGGTTACTTATAGTTCGCAGAGTGAAAGGAAGGATTGCTACACCTATTTCTTTACTGACCACTGAATATCAAAAACAGACCGAAACAATCAAGACTATCATCTCCTTCCTTCAGATGACAACCAGATCATCAAAATGAAAAAGTGAGAATTCAGCCAATTTCCAATGAGAAACAACCAAACTGAAATGCTTATATAAAAAGGTATTAACAGTGCATTTTTTAAAGAACGCAAAGGTGAAAAGCATTATAGGGTCACCAAAGCAATGAATGAAGGCAGAACTGTATACACTGTATACCTCAACCTCTCCAAATCTTTTGACAAATCCCCACTCGGGCATAGTAGAAAGGCTAAGTAAACCCATATTTAGCCACTGGATTGCCAAATGTCTCACAGATAAGACACAGTAAATCAAAATAGGGGAAGTTGCCTCCACAGAGAGACTAGTTACCAGTGGACTCCCTTGGGGTTCTGTGCTGGGACCTCTCCTGTTTGGGCATCTATGTTTCTGAAGTAAAAACCAATACCCAAGGGCTCTGGCCGACTAAGTTTGCAAAATTCATGGAATCTCCCAAACAGCTTAGCCATCCCGCAGGAAGGTTTGCCACAAACAGATACCAAAATCATGGACTAAATCAAAATTAAAAAAAAATGTATTACTGTATCCTTTGGGACATTATCTATCCCGCTGAACTATCACATTTACAATATGAATAAAATAACTGCTCCAGTGCACAAATGAATAATCCACAAAGCTTTATTCCAAACGAAAGTGAAGCACTTTTCGTCTGCCTTGCCAATTTGGTAGCCTTCATCAGATAAATCAGCTGTGCAGAACAAGGGAGTTAAATACATTTTTTAAAATAAGATTGACATGACAACCAGCCTATGACAATTACAATACACAAAAGTCTAAATAACAACAAAGCTTACTGGCCAAAGTAGTTTCAGGACGCTCCTCACTCTATTTACCCTACCTATTTAATTATACTATACATATAAAATACAAAATGTGTAAAAATAGTCATAAAATGTATCTATTGACACTTTACAAATACTTAAAAACTATTAAATATAATTTAACGCAAAAGACTTTTCAGTTTTAAAATACATGACAGTGAAGTTATTTCATTCAAACCTGGATCTGTGTAAGAGTTTAATCTTAACTGCCATATTAATTCACACTTTTCTAATAGAAGTTCGTAGGGGCCTCCTTTTAATACTGGGGTGACTTGATCTATTACCCTAAGCAAAAAGTTGTGGGTAGGGTTTCCATTACAATGCCTAGCCAGTGCATTTAAACTATTTTTCTTTCTAATATTGTATACATGTTCGTATATCCTATCTCTCAGCCTCCTGTCAATAGATACATTTTATGACTATTTTTTACACATTTTGTATTTTATATGTATAGTATAATTAAATAGGTAGGGTAAATAGAGTGAGGAGCGTCCTGAAACTATTTTGGCCAGTTATTTAGACTTTTGTGTATTGTAATTGTCATAGGCTGGTTGTCATGTCAATCTTATTTTAAAAAATGTATTTAACTCTCTTGTTCTGCACAGCTGATTTGTCTGATGAAGTCTACCAAATTGGCAAGGTAGACGAAAAGTGCTTCACTTTCGTTTGGAATAAAGCTTTGTGGATTATTCAATTGTGCACCAGAGCCGTTATTTTATTTATTTTGTTTGTTTGGTCCGTGTTTTTGCTTAGTCTATTGTGGTTTTTGTATGGCTTCGGGGAGCACAATGGATAACATTACTGAAAGCCCTTTGCAGCTTTCAGGTAACTCGCACAAAGAGCTGCCTGAATTGAGTAAACTAACCATGATTATCAGCTCTTTAAATGAGAGACTGAATGTTTTAGCAGCACGTCTGGATAGTCTCACTCAACCGAACTTGGTAGTGAGACCTAAAGAGGCTGGAGCCGCTGGTGAACCGAAGGGTGCTAGTTACTTATTAGAGAACGCTGTTGGTGGAGGAGAACGAGTTTGTGTAGTAGATTCAGGGTGCAGAATTACATCAAATGATGTAAATCAAGGGTTTAATGCGAACAATAACATTGAAGGAAACCGAAATGGGATACCTGCTTACCCGGGGATTATAGATCTTCCTGATGTGAATGCATGGCTAAGCGAGAAACCGGCTTTTGGAAATGGAGTACTACAAGGTTTACAGGAGAGACCGGCTGTGGTAAGCGTTCCGATTGTAACAAAACTAAAAGAACTAGACAGCAAGTCATATAAGGCTAAAAAATTGCAGTTAGAAATCATGTACTTTGAAGAGTGTCAAAGAGAAGGTGTGGTGCCTAAAGGCTTACGGTTATGGCAGTAGCCTTCAGGCTTAGAAGCTAACACACCATTTCACTCTGATTTAATCAAACTGTTTACTCAGCATGGTTTCGAATTGATGGAAACCGTGTGTAAACATTACAAATTAACAGTAGAAAGCCTTACAGCTGAAATTGCGGTTTTAATCCAGGAGATAATGTCACGTGTAGACTTTGCACAATATCAGTTTGAATATAAAAAAAAAAGAGTATTTTCCTCTATAGAAAAACAACTGGTGAAAAATAGTGATTTGAAAATGAGAAAACTAAGAAGGGATATTAATGATTATAAAAATGGCGTGGCTTATCCAACTCCGCCTCCTTCACAAGGTAAAAGGTTTTTGAATCACCACAATACAAAATCAGGAGAAAATACTAGGGCTAGTGAAGAGAATCGAGGTCCTGAATTATCTCAGGTAGGCCCCCCCACCTGGTAATCAAATGTTCAATTATTCGGAGGAAGAGCAAGGTGCAAGAAGTGAACAGTTTCCTGATAGGCATAATATGCATATCATCAGGAATATGATGACCGTGAACATTGTCCTTAAACAAGGGCCAGAACCATCAACGGAGATACAATACCAGGGGGAACATGGCCAAGAAGGATGTGAGCAACTACAGCAGGTAGTAAAGAAGCCAAGTATCCTTATGAATCCATGTGGTGATTACAAAATTTATAACTATTTTAGTTTTGAAATTAATGCCGAGCTATGTGATATTTTCAGTAAAGGTTTAAACTTTGTTCCATCGGAGCACTTAAAGCTGGCAGAAACCCTGGTATACCTTAAACTATATACGCACAAGTTAAATCTTGCCTTACTGTTCAGTGGGGATGGTCAGCTAACCAATCAAATGAGAGTAGCAAGTACCTTTAACCCACCTATGCATTTTGAGCACGTGTGAATTTGATATAAGAAATTTACACAGAAACTGTAAAGGGCAGAATAGAAATTTGTCTAACAAAGAGATGGAAGCTTTGAATGTATTGAAGTCCCTACCTGTCCGAGTAATGAAACCAGACAAAGGAGGAGGCCTGGTGATTATGGACAAAAGTGATCATAATAGCAGAATGGAATCCTGTTTTAAATGCTGGAACATATGAAATATCTAGTATTAATGAAATGAATGTAGCTTACAAACGGATTAATTCTTTCATCAATGACCTGTTTATTGAAGGTATGGTTGATTTGAATGTTTTTAATTACTTATCGAACTTGAATCCCAGTATTCCATCATTGTTTGGTCAACCCAAAATCCACAAAAACATGCACAACCCCCCATTGAGAGCTTTGGTCAATGCAAAATCATCCATTACATATGCATGTGCTAAATTTGTTGATTCCCTCTTGAAAAAGTATGTAGTGATGGAAGAACAAATTTGTAAAGATTCTTGGGCCTTTTTAGCTTCTATTGAGAATTATAGTTTTCATCAAGATGTGTTGTTTTTAACAGTTGATGTTGTTGACCTGTATTTGTCTATACCACTTGAAATTGGGATTGACTGGGTTGTTGAAAGGTTGTTACATCATGGCGCTGAGCGAAAGGAAATTAGATTATTTCAAGAGTTAATGGACATCATTTTAAAAAATAACTATGTAATGTTCAACAACAATATTTACAAACAAGTAGTGGGAGTAGCCATGGGGTCACCTAGTGGAGGGAGCTACGCTAATCTAGTAATGGCTCAGTGCGAACACCAGACAATTTTTTGTGACAACAGGTTGATGGAGAAGGTAAAGCTATATACCAGATTTTTGGACAATGTTTTTATTATGTTCAAAGGTTCTGTGGATGATGCTAAAGAGTTCATACAGCACTTGAATGACAGTACACCATTTCTGAATTTCACTTTTTCAGTTCATGAAAAGGTAATTACCTATTTAGATGTGGATTTAAGGAAAGAAGAGTGTGAGAATCGGTATGTAGCTAGAATCCACCGCAAGAGCACTTATTCGAACACTATGTTACATTACACTAGTTGCCACCCCCCACATCAGAAGAGAACTGTGCTTAAAGGCCAATTAGAGTGGCAAGAATGACAACTGATATGGTCAGCTTTTTGGTTGAATGTGAGATTTTCAAAAACATGTTCGTCAGTCGTGGTTATCCTGAACATTTAGTACTTGAACTAATAAGTGAGGTACAAACTAAAAGAAGTACTGTTTTTTATCGACCTATCCTCACTGGTGAACACAGAGTGAGTGTTGCACATGCTAGCTCTGTTTATGAACCATCGATGTGTGTGAATGTAGAGCTAGGAGAAGTTGAACCATGCCCAACGGCTACTAGTGCATGGAAGAAATTCAAAAGGAGCTTTATCACGGTGTATAATTTAGAAGCAAGTGATTTGAGATGGATCCTGGACAGAAATTGGAACCTACTGTATTTTGAGAAGGGACTAATTGAGAAGTTGGAAAATTGCCAGACTTTCATTTTTAAAAGAGGTAGGAATTTAAAGAATTTTGTGGAGGCAGAAGTAAGTATCTCACACAGAATAATGGGTACTTACAAATTGAATCATGTAACTACTGTAAATTCATTTCAACAGAATCAAATTTTTGTGTGGGCAAAATGAAATATCAGACGAGGGGTAGGTTTAACTGCAATTCCAAAGCAGTGGTGTACCTAGCATCCTGCCAACTATGCCCTGCGTTTTACGTAGGGAAGACTGACAGGAGGCTGAGAGATATGAACATGTATACAATATTAGAAAGAAAATTTGTTTAAATGCACTGGCTAGGCATTGTAATGAAAACCCCACCCACAGCTTTTTGTTTAGGGTAATAGATCAAGTCACCCCAGTATTAAAAGGAGGCCCCTACCAACTTCTATTAGAAAAGTGCGAATTAATATGGCAGTTAAGATTAAACTCTTACACAGATCCAGGTTTGAATGAAATAACTTCACTGTCATGTATTTTAAAGCTGAAATGTCTTTTGCATTAAATTATATTTAATAGTTTTTAAATATTTGTAAAGTGTCAATAGATACATTTTATGACTATTTTTACACATTTTGTATTTTATATGTATCATCATCATCATCATCATCATCTTTCAGCTTTTCCCGTTAGGGGTCGCCACAGCGGATCATCTCTTTCCATTTCTTCCTATCCTCTGCATCTTGCTCTGTCACACCAACCGCCTGCATGTCCTCTCTCACCATGTCCATAAACCTTATCTTAGGCCTTCCTCTTTTCCTCTTACCTGGCAGCTCCATCCTTAGCATCTTTTTCCCAATATACCCATCATCCCTCCTCAGCACATGTCCAAACCAATGCAATCTCGTCTCTCTTGCTTTGGCTCCAAACTGTCCAACATGAGCTGACCCTCTAATATACCGATTCCTAATCCTATCCATCCTAGGCACACAGAGTGCAAATCTTAACATCTTTAACTTTGCCACATCCAGCTCTGACTCCTGCCTTTTTGTCAATGCCACCGTCTCCAACCCATATAACATAGCTGGTCTCACTACCCTCTTGTAGACCTTCCCTTTCACTCTTATTGGTACCCGTCTGTCACAAGTCACTCCTGACACTCTTCTCCACCCATTCCACCCTGCCTGTACTCGCTTCTTCACCTCTCTTCCACATTCATCATTACTCTGAACTGTTGATCCCAAGTACTTAAACTCGTCCACCTTTACCAACTCTACTCCCTGCATCCTCACCATTCCTCTACCCTCCCTCTCATTTACACACATATATTCTGTCTTAGCCCTGCTGACCTTCATTTCTCTGCTCTCTAGAGCATATCTCCACCTCTCCAGAGTCTCCTCAACCTGATTCCTACTCTCACTACAGATCACAATGTCATCTGCAAACATCATAGTCCACGGGGCCTCCTGTCTGTTCTCATCTGTCAACCTGTCCATCACCACTGCAAATAAGAAAGGACTCAGAACAGATCCTTGATGTAATCCCACCTCCACCTTGAACGGATCTGTCACTCCCACTGCAGTCCTCACCACTGTCACACTGCCCTCGTACATATCCTGTACCACTCTTACATACTTCTCTGCCACTTCCTCATACAATACCACAACTCTTCTCTAGGCACCCTGTCATATGCTTTCTCCAAGTCTACAAAGACACAATGCAACTCCTTCTGACCTTGTCTGTATTTCTCCAATAACACTCTCAGAGTAAACATTGCATCTGTAGTGCTCTTTCCTGGCATGAAACCATACTGCTGATCACTAATCATCACCTCCCTTCTTAACCTAGCTTCTACTACTCTTTCCCATAACTTCAAGCTGTGACTGATCAATTGTATCCCTCTGTAGTTACTGCAGCTCTGCACATCACCCTTATTCTTAAAGATAGGTACCAAAAGACTTTTTCTCCACTCCTCAGGCATCCTCTGACTTTCCAAAATTTCATTAAACAATCTAGTTAAAAATTCTACTGCCATTTCTCCTAAGCACCTCCATGCTTCCATTGGGATGTCATCTGGGCCAACAGCCTTTCCATTCTTCATCCTCTTCATAGCTGTCCTTACTTCCTCCTTGCTAATCTGTTTCACTTCCTGATTCATTATCCCCACATCATCCAACCTTCGCTCTCTCTCATTCTCTTCATTCATCAGCCTCTCAAAATAATCTTTCCATCTACTCAACACACTCTCCTCTCTTGTGAGTACCTTTCCCTCACTATCCTTTATCACCCTTACTTTCTGCACATCTTTCCCAGCTCTGTCCCTCTGTCTAGCCAATCGGTACAGGTCCTTTTCTCCCTCTTTAGTGTCCACTCTCTCATACAACTCTCCATACGCCTTCTCCTTAGCTTTCGCCACCTCTCTCTTTGCCATGCGCCTCATCTCCTTATACTCATGTCTACTTTCTTCATCTCTTTGACAATCCCACTTCTTCTTCGCCAGCCTCTTCCTCTGTATACTCTCCTGTACTTCCTCATTCCACCACCAGGTCTCCTTGTCCTCCTTCCTCTGTCCAGATGTCACACCAAGCACCTTTCCAGCAGTCTCCCTTACTAGTTCTGCTGTAGTTACCCAGCTATTCGGTAACTCTCCATTGCCTCCCAGTGCCTGTCTTAACTCTTCCCTAAACTCCACTTCACAATCACCCTTTTTTAACTTCCACCATTTAAACCTTGGCACTGCTTTCACACTCCAACGTCATCCTACAGACCACCATTCTATGCTGCTTAACTACAATTTCCCCTGCCACCACTTTACAGTCTCCAATCTCCTTCAGACTGGCCCTCCTACATAGGATATAATCCACCTGTGTGCATCTTCCTCCACTCTTGTACGTCACCCTATGCTCCTCCCTCTTCTTAAAATACGTATTCACTACAGCCATGTCCATCCTTTTGACAAAATCCACAATCATCTGACCTTCTGCATTCCTCTCCTTAACACCATACCTACCCACCACTTCCTCATCCCCTCTGTTCACTTCACCAACATGTCCATTAAAGTCCACTCCAATCACTAGTCTCTCACCCTTGGGTACACTCACCACAACTTCATCCAACTCACTCCAAAATTTCTCTTTCTCATCCATCGCACACCCAACTTGTGGAGCATATGCACTAACAACATTCATCATTACACCATCAATTTCGAGCTTCATAAACATCACTCTGTCAGACACTCTCTTCACGTCTGAAACACTCTTGGCATATTGTTCCTTTAGTATAACCCCTACCCCATTTCTCCTGCCATCCACACCATGATAGAACAATTTGAACCAGTTTCCTAAACACCTGGCCTTACTTCCCTTCCATCTGGTCTCTTGCACGCACAATATATCAACCTTCCTTCTCTCCATCATATCAGCTAGCTCTCTTCCTATACCAGTCATACTGCCAACATTCAAAGTTCCTACCCTGACTGCTACACTCCTAACCTTCTTCCTCTATTCCTGCCTTCGGGCATGCCTTCGCCCTCCTCTTCTCCTTCGGCCAACAGTAGCCCAATTTCCGCCAGCACCCTGTTGGCTAACAGTACTGGTAGCGGTCGTTGTTAACCCGGGCCTCAACCGATCCGGTATGGAAATATGAAATTTTTGCACCATAAGTGATGTGGCAGAATTTTTAAGCCGGATACCCTTCCTGACGCAACCCTCCCCATTTATCCGGGCTTGGGACCGGCACAAAGAAATGCACTGGCTTGTGCATCCCCAGTGGCTGGGTATTGTAATTGTCATAGGCTGGTTGTCATGTCAATCTTATTTTAAAAAATGTACTTAACTCTCTTGTTCTGCACAGCTGACTTGTCTGATGAAGTCTACCAAATTGGCAAGGTAGACGAAAAGCACTTCACTTTTGTTTGGAATAAAGCTTTGTGGATTATTCATTTGTACACCGGAGCCCTTATTTTATTTATTTTGTTCGTTTGGTCTGTACATTTACAATATGTCCCTAAGAGCTGACCCAGTTCAGGATGTGGGAACTTACATGGACAGTAACTTAACTTTTGACTAACGTGTCCATTGCTTTAAGGAAGTCCTGTGTTGCAAAGCTTATAAACAAGGAAGTCTAGATCTAGCAATGTCATTGTACCCCTTAACTCAGCACTCATTAGACCAATCGTTGACTATAATGCTCCCTTTAGCATCTATCTGTCCAGACATGCAACATCAACAGAATGACTTGGAGGGACAGCTATATCTTGCAGAGAACACGGCTGTTCTGGAACAGACTCCCCATTGCCCAAAAAAAAAAATTTATAGATTATATATATATATATATATATATATATATGTCATCTATGGATGGGAAACAGAAAATTTATCCCGGGACTGATCCTTTTACAACAAATGGACAGACCACTCCTAAATGTTTTATCCCATGCATGGGTCCCCTCAAATTATCTATGGTATGATCCCAGTTATTTAATACATAATTATTGACCATGGGATGGGAAAGGTCAATCTCTAACTAAATAGGATATGTCAAATTTGAAAACAAAAAGGGAAACTGATTAGGTTTAAAATGACCCACAAGGGCACCTAGCCTAGTACTTACCTATGAACCTATAAATAATAGTTGTTCTGAAGAAAAGTGAGTAGACAAACTCATTTGTTGTTCTAACTAGTCTCAAAATGACCACCACAGACAAAGAGAAACTTTATGATGCTTTTTGCAACACTGACACACTCAAAGAAGTGTTCAGATAAAGATATCCAAAGAGGAGACCCAAGAAACATTTCCAAAAGTGAGTACAAGATCATAGCAATCTAAGTCAGACATGCAAACAATTCATGAAAGTATTAAGAACTGAAATGTTTATATAAAATGTACTAACGCTGTTTGTTCCTATCAATATTTAGATAATGCTGTTACAGAAACACCTTGCAGTGAAGCAATGCTGATAAATCTGAAATAAATGAGTACTGCATGGTTATTTTACTTTTTTAACCAGGGTAGAGCACTGATAACAAATGACCAATTTTAGTGTCATCCTGAAAAAGCATTAAAATGTGATAATTAAATGGATATACTGACACCATTACCAAATGGTGAAAAAATTGACAACTCAGCACCTGTTTTCTACCATGAGCTGTTTATGGCCTCCGGTGTCATAACAGGGCAAGGCAGGACTTTGGGCAGAGCAGCCTGTATACAAAGTACACTTACCAACATCCTCTTTGAATACAGAATTTGCTATGAACTATTTGTCACTAGTAATGAACTCCAAACTCAATTCACAACTCAGATTCAGATCAGGCAAATCCCTCCTCCCATTAAACACCCCTGCGGGTATTTAATTTATCCCCCATACAAATGAAGATTTTTTCCATCAGCACTATACAATTTATAGGCAGTACCCTATCACACACCATACTCTGTCTCTATGTCAGCAAAAACATTAACTGTTGTTAGGTATGTATGAACAAGTAACAGAGAGTCTTCTTTCTATAAACATTGCTAGGATTCTGGGCATTTCATTTAATCAAAGAACAAGAAAAGGTTGATACTACTTAGCTGCTTAGCTTTTGTACATCACTGCCCTACATTTTGCTGGGCTGCAACAAGCTGTAGAACAGGTCTCCTGCTATGTCATAGAGTTGCCCTTCTACCAATCCCACCTAAACCAGGGAAATAGCAATTTCATTGCTTCACTTTTAAACAGCAAAGGCAGCTGTTGCGTATTTCTTTTAAATGAATTTTATTCTGGGGAAATGGTTCTGGTTTTGCAACCTGCAGTTTTGTTAGTGAAAGTGCTAACTTTGCTGGCGCTATGGGTGTAACAGAGCCCAGGGAGAGATAGGTTTCATTCCAATTAGCTGTTTATCTTTTTTTTTTCTTATAGGTTCATAGGTGTGTAGTGGGCTAATGGCCCTGTAGCCTTTACAAGCCTAGCCCATAGGATTACCCTGGCATCGTGCCACCTGACCTTAGTTCCCAGTGCCTCTGTCGAGTAAAGCCACTGGAGTGATCCCTGGGGTGAATTGTCTATTTCCCATCCACTCATCAAGATTTCTCTTGAAGAGGGCCAGTGAGGTGCTCTGCTTGACTTATATGGAAAGTCTATTCCATAGCATGGGCAGTCTCTGTGTTATGAACCTGTCCCTCCAGCATGTTCTGTTGGTTGTGGTCTACATAGTGTGTGGTGCGGAGGGACTGGGATTTCTTTAGATGTAGCATTTCTAACAGAGCTGGGTCAGACATGGCTTTGCAAGTCAAGCAGAGATCGCCTCGAAGTAGGCAATATGAGACAGAGAATAGCTGGAGTTTTTTTGTCTGTCCATATAGGACAAACTTTTTAAGTTCTAGGATCCTCTTTGTGAGGTACTTTTATGGCCTCTCCAGTTATTGCAGGTGTTTAGTGAGGTGCATGCCAAATGGGGCATTGTACTCGATGTTTAAATTGCTGTGCCTTGCACATCATTGCACTTCTTTGAAATGTTCAACAGGTACTGTTTTTATTAGACTTTACCTTCTACAGATCCCAACTAAACAAAGGACGTGGCAATTTTGTTACTTTACTTTTGAATAGCTGCTGATTTGAGATAAGTGAATTCTGTAGTGGAGGGAAGGTTCTGTATTTTCGGACATGCAGTTTGCCTTGCAAAAGGAAGTAACTTCACTGCCGTTTTAAGCACTTCACTCACCAGGAAACATGAATACTGATCGGCTGCTCTTTTTTTTTTTTTTTCTGGATGTCAAAAATGCTGCATCTTGCATGCCACTGAGGTTCATCGGGCTGAACTGCACTAAGCAGCCCAATGGGCCTTTCCACTATTTTTTTTTAAATATACTTATGGACCCTTGACCTTCGATCAATAAACCAGAGAAGTGTCAAAATCATTAATTTACTATTTAAAAAGAAGCAGTTAGAAACATGAATAGTGTACTACTGCAGTGTCCTTGCTTTTACTACAAGTTCTGGAATGAAAACAAAGTTGTCAGTGCAAAAGACAATTACAGACGAGATCATAAGAAACAGCAGAGGGATATGAGAACATGCTGAAATGTAACAGTCTTAGCATCTAAATGATAATTATTTTATTCTGCTGTCAGTTTAAGAATCATAATTATGATTGGAAAGAATATTCCAGAAGGTGCCACATGAGTTGGCCAGTGCCTTGTTTCATGTAATTAAGTTGGTGTCTGTAGTTTGCCATGTTAGATTACACATAATGCAAATCATGCCAATTTTAAGAGCTATCAAACTGTATTCTGAAAAATTAACGTCTTGCCATAAAATGCTTTTATGTTTCAGTAGATTTACTGATGACAAGACAGTACAAAGGAATTCCTGACGCTAGGACATGTAGTTTGCTTTGTGATATTCTTAGGATTTCACTCAGGCAACAAGAGGTTTGATAGCGATAAGCTTTTTTCTTTCTCTTGAAATTCCTGCACCTTGCAAGTTCCATTTAACTTGGCTGCACTAAGCTGGCTACGGTTATAGATGGATTTAAACCTTGACTATAGCTTTAGTGATCCTTACTATTCCCTTCATACAAACTGTGGCTCTCATTTTAATGTTGCATGGCTGCTCAGTCCTTCACATAGTGCAATCTTCGGATATTGGATTACAACAACCAGCACCTCCTAGCTTAGCGAAAGAATGCCCTGCTGAACCAAGATGCTACTGCTACCCCTTTCTCACAGCCACAGAATCATCACTACTCTCTTCAAGACTTGGAAACAAAGGGTGGTGCCCAGGGTTATAATGTGGAGTCCAGGTATAACAGCTATTCTCTCCTTAAATGCCACCATGCTGATAATCCCCTTGACAGATACATGGTAATCTCAATATAATTTAAACTCTACAGCTACCTTGTCTTAGACCAGGTAATCTCCTGTATACCTACGTTTGGAATCACCGAACTGCTGACTACTCCTATTGTCAGCTTTGTCCTCTGCCTGAAGTTACCCAATGCTACTAACTGCCTCATGTTTACTGAAAACTACTTACTCTTACCAGACAATGAATCTTTTTAAGAGAAGGTGTAAATATCTACTACATTTGATGCTAGCCACTCATTATAACATAATATCAGAAACCATGAGCCTGCCAGTACCAACATAGACCTAACATCCTTCTGCTACTCAGCAAAAGAAAAATCTTATGCTGGGGTACTTGTGAAGTCTCTCCGAAAACCTTAAAGGCTTCTATGGCCAAAGTCTGACTCAAATTCCTCAATAGCCCAATGATTCCTATAAGCTACTAATACAGCACACCCCCCAACTACTCTAAAGGGGTCAGCAAGACAACACACCAAAACCCTTAAAGGCCTGAGCAAAACACTACACAAGAACATCACCAAAGAGGCTAAGCAAGGAAAAGGTAAACATGTGCTCCATGCCAAAATATGACAGGTTACTAGAGTATTCCAGTCCCTTCACCCAAGTATGTATGACATTAGTCACTGTTCATTTGGGTGGGAAAGACATGAGACACATATTCCTGCATTACATGAAGGAACATAATGAAACTCTGTGAGCAGGCATCCAAGGCTGGTGTGAACCTAGTCTTAAAACAGAATCCTACTTTCATCTAGGATGGCGCAGTGGTGCAGTGGTAGCATTGTCAACTCACAGCAAGAGGTTCTCCAGATCGATTCTCAGCTGGGGTGCCTTCTCTGTGGAGTCTGCATGTCCTCCCTGCGCTCATGTGGGTTTCCTCCGGGTGCTCCGGTTTCCTCTCACGTTAAAAGACATGCGTCTGTAGCATTTCTCCCCAGGCCTCTGCTGAAAACTGGCTTTGTTCCAAGTTGGACTTTCCAGATTAACAAACGTTAAATAAATAAATCAAATAAATAAATTAAGAATGATGTCCCAATACTAACCAAAAGAAATGGCTTCACCAAATGATTTGTACACCTTTGGAATGACACCAATAACGGTATGGCTGCCTGGAGAGAAATGAATGGCAGCTCTGCTGGCTTTGCACAGGATGGACAATGTCTTTTCCCTATGGGTTTTCATCTATGGATCAAGATTTCCCCTAAGGCCTTTCATCTATGGATCAATATTTTTGCCTTCTTTACAGTGTCTTTTTTAAACAATTTAAGTCTGATCCACATACAATCATGGAAAAAAAAGAAGAAACCAGGATAGACTAAAACTACACTATATTAGAAGCCTCCACCTGACTCTTCATAAAGTCTCTCAAAGCTAGGGATGGTGGCAGATTAATAGATTCAGAGCAACTTGACCTCACAAAGGCCTTTAATACCATACTCAGGAATTGCAAATAAGCATAAAGCTTCTAGGTCCAAACTACATGCAAACCCTTACCCACTTGATAGGAAACTGACTCATTGGCACAGCATAATAAATGATTACTGGGAGCACACACTCCTGTAAAAAGCTCTTCACTATCACGATTTCTCCAGGGCTTGATGGTGAATTTGTTTCTGTTTAGTATTTACCTCTCAGATGTCAAAAGCCTGGGGTTGACATCAACTCTCCAGGGTATTCTCTCTATACTACAAGAGAAAGAAACTTTAAAAAATCATGTTAAAGATCAAGGACTGAAGTTACAAGCTAGAAAGTGTAGTACTGCAGCCTTCAGAAAATTGAAGTACCCATTCTTCCATCACATAAATGGTACTCACATCTAAACTGGCAAGTTTATTAGGTACCTGGGCACTATTACAGAACCTGAACTCTACTTTGACCACCATGTGTGGTCATTAGAAAACCCTTCCACCCATACCAGCTGATTAACAAAGCTATATTGTCTACATAAATGGCACAGTGGAGCAGCTGGTATTGCCTCACAGCAAGAGGTTCCCCAGTTGGATTCTCAACTGGGGCACCTTCATGCAGAGTCTGCATGTACTCCCTCTATTCATGTAGATTTTCTCTGGGTGTTCAAGTTTCTTCCCACATTCCAAAAACCTGCAGAAGGTGGACTGGACACTAAACTGACCATAAGTAAGTGTGTGTGGTATGCAGAACAAATGCAGCAAAGCTATCCACACAAGGGTGCAAACATTAGTTCTAGATAATGGTCACTGTTTACGTGACACCCCAACACCATAAGCAAAATTAAGTTATGGATGAATAGATCTTCTAGACAGGAAAATATTTATTGTCACACTTCTCTACTCCTCCATAATTAGGCTCATAAAAAAGAAGAATACTTATTTTATTTTTATTTATTTTACATTTGTTTACATGGAAAGTCCAACTGGACACATGTCCATTTTCAGCAGAGGCCCGGGGAAAAAAGCTCCAAATTACAATACATTACATGACAGTAAAAAGAAGTAGAACATACATACATATGGCATATATACACATCAGAACAACATGCTGGTGATTAACAAACATACATACAGCATATATACACACAGCAGGACATCATGCTAGTGATTAACATTTCTTAAAGTAGACAATCAGAGGTACATTTTTTTTAAATGTATACGGGTTTGGAAGCTTTCAGGGGAGAAACTGTTTATACATAGCTGTACCCTGACAAATTCTCTTGGTATGGATTAGCCTGGTGAGTGGCATGAGCAAAGCCAGTTACTTAGATAGTTGGTTTTCAGGAATTTTTTGAATTGACTAAAGGAGGTGGTACAAGTTATTTGGCTTGGTAGTGTGTTCCATGTTTTGGCAATGGTGTTGGCAAAGAGGGACTTACCAGCTTTGTTTATATGTCTGATGACAGTTATGAGGTTCTGGTTATTAGATCTTAAGGCTCTAGAGGGAATGTGGGGCTGAATTAGGTGCTGAAGTGCTGGAGTTATCTCAGGAAGGTAGTACAGTTTGTGCGCTATAGACAGTTGATTGAGTAGAAGTATATGAGGCAACTCAAGCCAGTTAAATTGCTTAAGGGATAGACAGTGATGGGACCTATATGAGGCTTCAGTAGCAAACTTGGCAATCTTGTTGTAGCAAGATTCCATTTTATTTAGATCAGTTTGGCGGAGATTGGTCAAGATGGGAGAGGCATAGAGGAGGGTGGATAGAAGAAGAGTCCTTGCGATGGTTACTTTGGTGCGTTTTGTCATAAACTGTTTATTCCTGTAGAGGAGACCAAGTTTTTATTAACTTTCTTAATGGTTTGTGCTATGTGGATGTCGAACCTCAGGTTATTGTCTATTTCTACGCCTAGTAGTTTAGTGTGTGTGGTTGGACTGATTTGAATGTTTTCTTTGGAGCTAATGGTGAAATTATTATTTAGGGGAGGATCTCTGCCAGGGCTGAAAAGAATTAGTTTGTTTTTTTTGGGATTAAGACGAAGCTTGATGTTAGTGAACCAAGTTTCGGCTAGGGTGAAGTTATTTTGGGTAAGAGTTTGCAGTTCACTAAGGGTAGAGGCAGCACATATGAGGGTAGTGTCATCTGCATATTGTACTACTGAGGCAGTGGGAGAGGATGAAGAGATCTGATTAGTAAATAGACAGAAGAGCAATGGGCCAAGGATGGATCCTCGAGGGACTCCTATGGTTACTGGTAATGGGGGGACAATTGGTCCTGCCATAGGACTGCTTGCTGACGGGCAGATAAGTAGCTGTTGAACCATGATATAGAGGAGGGACTTATATTTAGGGTGGATAGGGTATCAAAAAGCAGACTGTGGTTTACCATCTCAAAGGCTTTTGATAGGTCTAAGAATATGGAAGAAACAAATAGACCCTTGTTTCTGTGGTGGGTAACTATGTTGGTGAATGACAGTAGTGCTGTCGTGGTGCTATGGGAAGGTCTAAAGCCATGCTGGCATATAGAGAGTCGATTGTTATTCTGGAGGTACTGTATTAGTTGAGTATGAACAACTCTTTCTAATAGTTTGGATAAAGGTGATAGGATTGCTGTTTGGGCAATAGTTGGTGAGCTCTAAGGAGTTGCCTCCTTTGTGCAGTGGAAGTATATATGATGTTTTCCATGAAGTGGGGACTTTGCATTCTGAGAGAGATCTGTTTTTGAGAATAGACACAGGATAGGCTATAGCTTCAGCTGAGATCCGAAGGAAGTCTGCTGGCAGCTTATCTGCTGCTAGAGTGGTTGGTTTAAGTTTACCAAGGAGTTTAGATATTGATTTGATGGATACAGAGTGGAAGTGAAAACTGGGACTATTGTTTTGTATACTGGGGTGGGTTGGGGTAGTTAATGGTGTGGGGCTGCTAGTACTATTTTGGGCATTGGCAAGGGTCTGGACTGTTTTGGTAAAGAATTTGTTAAACTGAGAAGGAATGTTTTCATGGTTATTTGGAAGCACAGGGGTTGGAGTCGTGGACTTTCCTGGATGCAGTATACCATTTATTGAGGCCCATAATTTTTGTGGGTAGTGAGCATATTTTTCTTGCATGCTTGTATAGTAGCTGGATTTGCCTAGTTTGATTTGTTTTTTGGCTTTGTTGCGGAGCTCTACATTGTTTTGCTCTCTTTGGCATATACCTATCCAGACATATGATCCAGCCTGAAAAATCCTAAAATTTCCTAAGTAAACAGAGGGCCAAAGAACCATAACTTAAGCAGAATGCCTGAAAGCTCTATTTTCTGTCTCACACAGTCTCCAACAGGGTGACCCCTGCCTCATTTACAAAACAGCCCCATCCTAAGCAACCTCCTACATGTTTGCAAACTTGTAACACTATGAACAACTGTACAACAGACTCAAATTCCCACACCATATAAACCGAGCCTGCTGGTGGAAAACACACCTCTTCCAAAGAATTTGACTTCTCCAAAACAGAATTCTCCTTCACATTACGCAAAGTAGCACAGGAATCATTCACAAATGCATCCTGGATGAATGGATGGGCAAGTGTAAATTCAACATAGGTCTGGCCCCACAATCCCTCAAAGAAAGGAGTAACATAATTAGAAGTGCAATGACTAGTCTACAATGATCTATGCACTCAACTGATTAGTAATCTAAATTTATGAACATGCACTCAGCAGTCACACTAAGGACACAGCCTCACCTACTGTCACAAACTACTATTGTATGGCATGCAGTTGACAGCTTGTGAGTATCCACACACCTGCCTGGGCCTTTCCCAAGCGTCGGCTCCAGAGTAGGAGAGACCACTTTTCTTAAAAGATTTCAGGTTCCAGAATTAATTTAATACACAGAAACAAGACCAAGTAAATCTAGCAGGTACTTTGCTCCCACAAAAACTCTGGCTCCTCTCTCAAGAGCGCAGTAACACTCCATGTCTCAAAATGCAGTTTGCTTTACTAGGGCCTTCCATCCTGCTCCTGCTTATCTGACCGACACAGCACCCAACCCTAGTGGTGACTCCACTCAGCCTTTTTCTAAGCTGAGCTTGGCTAGCACTCACTGCAGTGTACCACCTCAAGGACTGACTCCATGACTCCTGCTAATATCTTTATTCCAGATGAGGTTCATGGAGTCTTTCACCGAAGAGTCACGGAGGTCACATTCTGGACTTTTGCCGTTTGGACTCTCCTTTCAAATCATTGTGCCACACACAAACACAACAAGAGCACAAATCTTCCCACAGCTCTGTGGATCACAGGAGGATATTAACCCCTCAACCACAAGGTGATTGTACACCATCAGAAATTATCTACTAGAACTGTAATTCTGACAAACTTATCTGTTTAAGAACATTTTTGTACAAACTGCAGTACAAATGTTCCAAACAGAAGACTTGCACCACCAGTGCCTCATCGACCCCATTACAGACATACTTCTATTTTCCACATCATACACCCCCTCCTTCACTTTCCACTATCCTTCCTCCTTATCGTTCTTTGACTCATCATTACTGGCCTCTGACTTCTCCCCCAATTTTGGCCAAACTACTGCATTCTGTTGTACGTAAGCTAAATGATAATTTCCCATAAGTTTTCATCTGCTTGCCTTTATCATCTCTGTAAAACCGTTTTGTGTTTGTAAATTCTACTTACACACACACACACACACTTTATAGGATCATAGGAGGTTACTAGACTATTGGCCCTGAGGCCCTTATAAGCCTAGCCAAGAGTTTAGCCCATGTTTAGACAAATCAGCACCTGATGCCCCTGTCCAGCAGGGACTTGGGTGGAATCCCAGGGGTATATTTTCTGTTTCCCATCCAGTTGTCCAGGTTGCGCTTAAAAAGGGGTAAAGAGGTACTCTGCTTGATGTTGAGAGGGAGTCTATTCCATAGATGGGGGGAGTCTCTGGAACACAAATCTCTCCTGCCAACAAGTCTTGTTGATGCCACAGACCAGTTTGAGGCCCTGTGTGGGGGTTACTCGAGTGGAGCTTGACTTGTGGATATGCAGGAGTCTCATCAAGGTGGGGTCCATGATCGCCTTGTATACCAGACAGAGGTCACCTCTGAGGAGTCTGTATGAAACTGAGTCGAGGGCTAGGGCTTTTAGCTTATCTGTGTATGGTAGATGTTTGAGACCCTGGATCCTCCTGGTGAGAAACCTCTGTGGTCTCTCCAGCTGCTGCATGTGTGTTGTACTCAACTATGGGCCTTATAAGGCAAGAATACAGGGATGTTATGACCTCCTTGTCCCTGTATGAGATACCCTTACTTATGAGATGGGCCATATAGAAGGCTTTCTGTACAACAGAAGCAACATGGTGGTCAAAAGTCAGGTTGATATCAACCTGGGTGCCAAATCCCTCATGACTGATTGAGTGCTTAGGCTGTTTTATTAATGTGATAATTTGTGGGGACGTAACTCGCCCCAAAGGGAATGATGATGTATTTTTTGGTATTCAGTTTGAGGCTATGTTTCTGGCACCAGTTGTTTGTCTGAGTGAGACCTTCTTGGGCGATGTCCACATCACTAGGGGAATTGATGACAACATCCAGCTTGCAGTCATCTGCAAACTTTGGTCAGCCATAGCCCACTGTTTTTGGCCTGCACCTCAGAAAAGTATATCCCAGATAACAGAGGCCCCAAGACCAAACCCTGGGGTATGCCGCTTGTTGGAGGTCTACTGCTTGAGGTGGCTTCCCCCCATTTTGATTACGTGGGTTCTATCAGTGAGCCAGTTTGCTAACCATCTGGTAACATATGGATTAATGCCTAGTTGAGAGAGTTTATCTATTATACCCGAGTGGGGAATAGCGTCAAATGTTTTGGCCGGGTCAAAGTAGGTGGTGTGCACCGTCTTTCTCTAATCCATGGCTTTGGTGACTGTCTCAAAGAAGTCGACTAAATTTAGCAGACATGACCTCCCCTTGATGAAGCCAAAGTGTGTGGGATCAAGTGTTTGGAGGTTGCCAATGTCCTTGTTAATGAGGTCCATGACAATCTGTTTCATGGCCTTGCAGATCAGGCTAGTTAGGCTGATGGGTCTATAACTTCCTGGGTCAGTGGACGCTCCACCTTTGTGTAAAGGGATGACAGTGGCTGTTCTCAACTCAGCTGGGACAAAGCCAGTACTTAGGCTTTGGTTGAATAGGGTGCCTAATGGTGCTGCAAGTTCCTACCTGAGTTCAAGTAGGATGCAGCTTGGGATGTTATCCGGTCCCATGGAGGCTGTATTTTTTGCCTTTGAGAGAGCAGTGATGCCCTGTTCCCTAGATATAAAGGGAAGGGGGCAGTTTCTGGGGATTTCCTGATTTAATGATGGGGGGGGTAGAGGGGTAAAGGTTTTGCTGAATCTGTCAGCCAGCAAGTTTGCTATATCTACGACATTTGTATATGTGGTGTCCTTAACCCCCAGTTCTGAACAGATCTGGGTGCTTCCTTTGAGGTTGCGGACATATGTGAAGAAGGCCTTATGATTGTCTCTAGTAGATGTGGTCAATTTGGACTCAAAGTTTGTTTTGGAGGATTTCTCTAGTGCTCTTATTTGCTTATTCAGGCTAAGGAGACATTGCTTCCAACTGGACACCTGCACCTTCTTGGTCTTTGACAGCAATTTTTTTTCCTTTTGTTATAGAGTTTGTTTATTGCAGATGTCCACCAGACAGATTGACTCTTCCTTGCATCTATATAAATGCTTGTATAGTGCTTTGGTGTAGTTTTGGATATTGGTACCTGTTCCTAGAGAGGGGGAGGGGGCTGTGAAGCTGTTTATACCATCACTCAGGGGGCTGTAATCAGCTTTGGAGAAGTTTTTATGTCTGATCATAGCTAGAGGGGGGTTGGGGGAGATAGTGACTTCAAAAGTGACCACTTTGTGGTCGGATCTTACCAGGGAGGATGATACTATAGGGATGCTGCAGTGGTTACTCATGTTGGTTAATACCAAGTCCAAGATATTATCATCCATTGTGGGGGTACCGACTAGCTGTTCCAAGCCATTTGCCTTGACAAAATCAAGGAATCTCTGGGAATTTTTGTTCTGGCATGAGTAGTTCTTCCAATGTATGTCTGGGAAGTTAAAGTCGCCCAGGATCAGGGTAAAGGGTTGAATTTTAATAGATTTGAAAAGGTCCAAATAGGCAGACTGGGCATCTTGAGTCAGATTTGGGGGCCGGTAGCTAGCTATAATTTGAATAGGGGGTCTTGTCAATGGTTAACTGCACCTGGAGTGCCTCCTGTGCGTCATACTGTTTGACCAGCCTGGAGGTGTGTATGTCTTCAGTGTATATTGAAACTCCACATCCTTTGGCTTTACTGCCCACAGTTTGGGGTCTGAATGTATGATAAGATGGGTAACCAGGTAAGACTAAGGTGCTCTCCGGAGCTTTGAAACAGGTTTCTGTGACTGCAGGGATGTCAGCATTTTCCAGGGTTAAGAATGCTTGCAATGAGAGCAGTTTCATGTTTAGACTCCTAGCATTTAATGTGTGTTTTGTTGAAATTTGTATGTTGGTAGTTTTAACCTCATCATTTTTCCTAAAAAAGGCACTATTGAGGAGGAAAGAGCCTTTGCCAGAAACCTGAAGCCCAAGTGAGACAGATGCAGGCCATCTCTGGCAAAGCATCATGGTCTGTCGATCATATCTTCCCAGGCTGTCAGGTACCGGATCCCCCTGGAATGACACCAGAAACTAAGCCAATTGTTAAAGTCAAAGTCAATCATTTTCTGTTTGTATTCAGGCATCATTTATTTCACTCTGTGGGCTCAGCTGAACCCATAATTAACTCACATGGCTCAATGACATCTCAGGGACCCCCCCCAAAGGAAATTAAAACAAAAACAGGGAAACAAAATAGTCCCATGAGACACACATACACACGCACACACAGAGTAATAAAAAGTATCATTACCTTTTCACAAGTATACATTAGCATATACACACTTCTCAAATCCTTGCTTTTAAAGCCCTCCACAACTTGTTCTATCTCCCGGTAAGTGTAATGGTTTTGCAATGAAGTAGTGAACATCACATCCGCTACATTATTGAACATTACAGTTAAACATGCTCGTCTCCTAAAATGCACAGCAATACAAAATATTTTATCACTACTACAAATATTTAAAGTGCCCCAACCCCTTCAGCTTTTGCCGCACAATAACTTCAACCATGAGTCCTGGAACCATAGGGTAAGGGGAAGGAAGCCCACCCCCCCCCCCCCCACACACACACACACTTTTACAGCTGCAAGACCTGTCTTTTGTGGAAAAATGAATGAAGTGACATACCAGAAAAAGTTTTTCTTTATGACCCAAAACACGGATTCCCTTGAATGTGTTGCACACGCCAATGTGGATTTAACCACAAGCGTGCGCAGAAGTAACTAACTAGCTCAGCTGTTCCGTTGGTAATCACGCATTTGTGCCCAACAGTTTCCAAGTGCTGCCAGAGTCATGCTACAGTAAAGAGATCATGTTTTCTTATCATATTTAGGTCTGAATCAGAGAAAGGCACACACTGCTTACGTATGGGTGTGTGGACAAACACTGATTTACCTTTTCTTCAAGGGATGGCAGTTTTGAAAGGAATGTAGGATATACGGCACAGAGGATGCAGTGTCTTGCATAAACCAGTAGTTTCTGAAAACTGCGTCTTTTTGATCTCCTGTCCATCACATAAATGTTATTTTAGGCTGTTATTCACTTACTGCCTGAATCTGTAGTTTTTTCAGAGGCTGCTGTACCACTCAAAATCTCCCACACCTAATGGTTGCTGATTTTTCATCTATAGCATTTGGAAATTGATACAAGCTGCTAGCCATATGCCTTTAGATGAATCCAAGTCAGGAATAACAATACTTAATTCATTAGCATTAAGGAACCTGTTGACAATGTCGTTATGGAAGTTAATTTAAGCAGACAGAGAAAGGATAAATAATATATTCAGTGGTGGGATGAATAGAAACAAAGACTGATTGATAGTAAGCATCTCCTTGGAATGTATTGGCAAATATGTTTACAGTCTTCTTTGCTAACTGGTGGTATGCCCTAACTGGTTATGACCCGGTACTTTGGCAACAATTGAGTTATAAACAAGATAAAAGAAAAGAACAAAAAAAATAATATTAATGTAACTAACTAGCTTAACGGTTCTGTTGGTGGTAATCACACATTTTGTGCCCAAGAGTTTCAGTTTTCTTATCATATCTAGTAGTGTTCTCTTATTGCTCTGTATTGCATTTTACATTACATTGCTGCTGCCAGAGTCATGCTTCCTTATTTGGTACAGTTTTTAAGCAGTGTGTGTGTGTGTGTGTGTGTGTGTGTGTACTACAATTTTTAAGGTGCGTGTGTGTTACAGTTTTAAGGAGTGTGTGTGTGTTACAGTTTTTTATGGAGTGTGTTTGTTACAGTCTTTAAGGTGTGTGGGTGTGTAAAAAGAAATACCAAAGGGCTTTGACCGACTAAGTTTGAGAGGACTGCAAGCTAGGAGAAGTTATTGAATCCCCAAATGACTTAACCATCATGCAGGAATGTTTGTCCCAAACAATAACTGGTGCCAGAATCATGAATTGAAACTAAACTGCAAAAAATACACTATCGTATCCTTTGGGAAGTAGTCTACTCCAGGGAACTGCCAAACTGACAATGCCCCCTGAGAACTGACCCAATTCTTTGGCATTTGGGAACCTGTGTGTACAGTGACCTAACTTTTGACCATGTGCCCAGAGTCATAAAAAAGTCATTCTATACTGCACAGCTTATAAACAAATTGATTGTAACTACATCTAGAGATGTTGTTGCCCCTCTAATAATAGGTCTTGCATCGACCACCTCAAAGATTTATCACTATACTCAGTATCCTACAGCGTGCTTAGAGGTGACAGGTCGGAGGATGCCTTGAATGCCAGACATATTACAGATGGACCTACTAAACATCAGCAAGTCAAATGGCATCAGAAATACTTAATCCAGGTATCTAAACTGAATGCTGTGGAGAGATGGGCATGTATCACAACACTGTTCCAGAACAGAGTATCCATTCAAGTAAAACAAAGCTCATCCCTGTCCATATTCAAATGCAACTTTGATCTAATGATGGGTAATAGAAAATGTACTCCAGGATTGCACCTCGTTGACACTAATGGATAGAGGCAGTTCCTAAATGCTGCATCTCTTACATGGGTCCTCTGAAATTATCTATGGTATGATCACAGTTATTCTCACTAGGACTAGTATACAATTATTTGCCATGGGATAGGTAAGACCAATCAGGAAATGTTAATTCAAACACCAAAAGGGAATTGGCTAAACTTAAAATGTCCTCCAAGTGAACCTATGTTGTGGTAATAAATAGTTTTAAAAAATTGCCCTTTTAAGATCACTAAGTAACCCCCCCCCCCCCCGTCTTCAAACAGCTTCCGGCGCCTATGACTTTAGCACCAAAATTATAGAGTGATGAGTACTGTGGCAGAATACTGTGCCTACATGTTTAACATAAGCTATCAGTAGTAGGAGGTTGAAACTAACAGTTTAAGCAACTACATAACACAGGAGACAAATCGGCAACAGTACATTTTCTGAAAAGGATTCCAATCTTGTCCATTACAGCTGTTCCGATAAAGCAAATAAGCAATCATTACATTCTGTAACGGTAAATGGGGGGGGCTCTTCAACAATGCAGACGTCCCAGCCAGCATTACGTTGAATTATGAAATGAACCCAAAAATAATCAAATTCAAATTTTGCTACAACCCTAGCTACCAAGTGAGAACTTATCAAAGTCAGTTACGTAACTATCCACTATCCCACCCACGTGCTAAATGAAGGCAGGGTTCAGCCAAGCAAGCAGCCTTCAAATTCCACAAACAAGGATCAGGTACTTCAGTAGAAATAAACCACCACAACCAGTCAAATGCAATCGTGTCCCTTCTTGGAAAAAAATAAACTGCCATTTTCTTTCATGGGTACTTACCAACAAAAGACCTTTCACCGTTCGCCACTAATTTATTAGAGCTACGCCCCTTTAGTTGTCAAATGCGGTACTATGTCAGCGGTGCATGCCGGGAATTGTAGTTTTCATTTTCTTACTTAGTGAACTTGGACCGTGTAACACCTATTGAAAGGTAAAAGGGCTTAACACATACAGCGGGTGGGGTTTATGCTTAACTCTCAGAGGTACCTCATTACAAAGAGTACTTGTCATCATTAGTGTTCAAGAGTCTGTGTTCCTTACAGTTACACATACAAAAGGTTTGTCACATTTCGCGTTAAAGCATGTAATAAACAAATAAATAATAGTAAATCGTGTTAATTCCTCGAAAGAACATTGTATGACACGTTTTAACAACCTCGTAAGTTTCCTAGTTGAAATTGCAATCTTTTAGTAATTGTTCACACTTTGCCTGTTTGTTCCACGTTATGAGAGCTGGTGGAAGGTTGAGTTATTTAATACACAGTAAAGTAAGTATTTGAAGTTTTGAATGCGACTGCTTTTAATAAAAATCCAGCACAACTTTACAGCGTCACAGTTTTGGACTTTTTACTATTATATACTAATTTAATTAAAAATGCAATACTTAACATCCAATAAGTCAGGGAACAAGTATCTACAAAGCTGTCAAAAGATGCACTTTCTAATGTCAGTATTCTCGTGCATATGAAGTAAAAAATATTTGTAAACCAGTTTGGTTTTGGCCTCTTCGTAATGTTTTTTTTTTTTTCAGTTTTCCAGAATTTTACATTAGTAGACACAACATGTTGACAGAAAGTATTAGTATAATAGTTAAGGTAAAATACTCAGAGAAATGTTAAGAAAATATAAAGGTAACCACACAAGGTCTCTGATTTCTAATAAACAAGAACTTCAAAAAAACGTAGCAGAAAATAGGATACCCTGGAATCAGAGGTTTGACCTTACCAGTACTGTTTTTTAATTATTTAAGAAACATTTTACTTACTGCAAGAAACTGAGGAAACTATTAATGCTAATACCAATGGACATTAGAGGAGGTTTGATAGAAGACATTGGACCCTCTTAGCACAAGAAATCTGAACAAAGCCAAAGATAATGGAGGGACAAAGGCACAAAAATAGGGACAGATTATAAATAATGCTCTTCTAAACTTAGAAAGTTGCTAGAATAACAGGGTTCTTTTTGTTTGCAGTTATTTTCTGATGAATATGAAGTCTGAAACTCAAATGCATGTCCTTTTTAGTGACTTCAAAACCACAATAATACAAGTAGACAGACAAACAGATATGAGAGGTACCTAGATTAGAATAAATATAGGGAGCATTATTTTCATATGTAAGAGGCACTGCCACCCTTCTTCAACCCCTGCAACTTGGAATTTTTGTTTTAAAAGATTTAGTGTAAAAGGGGGTGTTGGCACTCCTTATCAACAGAAACGAGTAGAAATAAACTCTTTCAATCTTTTTATCTCTCAGAATGATAATACTGCAATTTTTAAATTATAGTGCCGGTGTAATTTTCTGATAACTGCACAAAAAAAATACCTTGATCCAAGGTTCTCAATTATCTGCATCAGAGGATGATAAGAAAATTTGTTTATCTGTGATAAAACAGAATTCTAAACACTACTCTCAACAAAACATGTCATATTTGTTTGAGACATATATTTCATGCAAGAAATCAGGGGTTATATGAAATTTTTGATGATTACTTACATAAGTGAACTTAAAGTAAAAAAATAATTTGGAAATCTGATTGCTTCACTAATAAGACACAGAATTGTGTGTGACACACACAGCAGTTGTACAAAGTTACTGATGAATAGAACCTGGGACTGGAACAAACTCTACAACAGCAGAAAAAAGAAACATCTTTAATCAAACAACTGCTCTAAAATTACTAATGTTAAAGACTACATCAAGAAAATAAGTAAAGAACTGAAAGCTACTATCGTGGCTAGTAAGGCAAATCATGAACTTAAATTAACTTCTGAGGCTAAGGATAATTATAAGTCCTTCTTTAGTTATACTGGGAAACTAAGATGTAAAACCCAAGTAGTGTTCTAAACTTATCCAAACTGGCATCACCCACTCAAACCCAGTAGATATAGCAAATATGGCAGCAGACAAATTTACTGCAAACTTTACTCCTGAAACAACTATCTTAATTCCACAAATTCCCAAATCCCTTACACATCCTGATAACCCTAAGGAACACATACTAAAGGTGCACTCTAAAACCAAAAGTACTTCCACAGGGCCTGATAAATTACCTGGATGCCTAATAAATAACACCAAATATGTTTTTTGTGAATTCTCCCCTTAAGCAACTGCTTCTACACAAGGACAGCACTACTACTTTCCTGGGAAATTATAGATAGCCTGATTTCTAAAAACATGGAACACATCATATCTAACTTCATAAATTATGATATCAAAGCCTTTTCAGGCAATACCCACATCAGTTTGGCTTTGTCAAGAGAATATCCTGCCTACTTAGTTAACAGTAGTTATTCTATTTACACAGCTTATTTGGATTTGACAAAACCATTTAACACTATAATCCATGTTAGCATCATATGCAAGATAAGTGCTTTAAAAGAAGATCCATACATGGTGAGGTGGATAGCCATCAAGCTGAAAAGACAGAACCCACACAGTTAAGGTGACAAGCACCTCCTCAGAAAGTATGAAGGTAACTGGTGGTTTATTAGTATTGGAACACCTCCTTTTTCACTATCTACTACTCCAATCTCCAGACCAGGAATCAGAACCTTTGGCTAGGTAAATTTTCAGATGACTGCAAACTGGACATTATTGTCAAATTTCCCTCTGATGGCCATTGTAAACAAATGGTGAATGGAAGAAAAAGCTTAAATTAAAAGTGAAAATGTGTAATATTGTCACATTTAGTAAACAGCTCTCTCCGTCAACATAATCAGTATTCCACTCTTGTAACCTAGGTTGATAATCCCCCTCCCCCAACACCATGTGGCAGTTGTAGTCAGAAAATCCTTTTATTTAGCTATTTATCACAATTTATAAATGGATATCATCGATGTCACATGAAGTTTTCAGCCCCCTCTATGCAGCCCTTATTACACTGCGGTGGTGGTGCTGCGGTAGCGTTGTCGCCTCACAGTTAGACGTTGCCCGTTCGATTCTCAGTCAGAGCGTCTTCTGTGTGGCAACATGAGTGAACGGGCGTTCCTTCATTGAAGGTTGTGCGTTAGGCCCGGCAAGCCAGCACGTAAAACTCTACTGCCAATCATTAGCGGGCTGGAGTTCCGCTGTGGCGACCCCTAACCGGGAAAAGCCGAAAGACACAAACAATTAACTGCAACACCGCATTCAAGATGTGCATTTCTAGACATATTTAGGAACTTGAAAGGCCCCAGAAGTACCTAACCAATTTGGCATAACATCCCTGCTATACCAGGAAAGACTTGAAATGCTATCCCTTTACTTGGTTTCTTGTAGACTGTTATGCAGTGTGTTTTGTGCTACTAAGGACCCCCATCATCCTTGATAATCTGAATCAATGTAAATCAAGTAACTCCACTAATACCAGACCTAGGGTTTTAAATTTCCAACAGCAAATAAATAAAACACATTAGACAGCCAAATTTATTATGCAACACCTACCCCCACCTCTGGAACAAATGTTGTCTGCAAGTTAAACAAAGTGACACCCTAGCATCCTTCAGATTAAATGTGGGTGATTGAATGTGAACCCATAAATTTACTCAAGGACTGGCCTTCTTTGACCTTGTTGAGAAAGGATGAACAGCATGAGTGTGGGTATTGGCAAAGTGTAAATGATCTTGTGATCCAGTTACCTTGTATCTCATATGATCATGTGCAAGTGAATTGACTGAGATGCAGATGAAAACTGACTAAAGGTATAGAAGTGTTTAGCATTAATTCTAACAAAGGTGTCAACAAAAGTTTAAAAAAGAAAGGATGTGTATGTAAAAAATGTAAAGCAATCTAAGCATTGCACTAAAATTTTGAGACAGTAGCCAAGTATGCTGTGATGGGTTAGTTAGAACTAAAAAAGGTAAATGAGATGCGGATATAGTCATAAAGTTAATGCTTGCATAGCTATCAAGGGGTACCCACAGAATCTTTGGTAATGTTAGCCATGTTGTTAAATGTGTATATCTAGAAGAAATACTGCCTTTAACAGATGCACAGCCTGCATGCATGAGGTAACATAGTTACGAAGGTGCAGAGTGCATAGCTTGCAAGGGTATTTGCAGAATCTGTGCAAATGTTGGCCATTTTACTAAAAACTGAATCTTCTAAAAAAACACCTATACCAAATGTAACTTTTCAGGTAGATGATAAAAAAATTCTAACACTCTTTCTTGTGAAAATAGTACAGGAGCAAAATCTGAAAAAGAACAGTTTGTTGATACAACTGAAGGGCATACAGTACAGTAAGAATACTTGGAACATAATATTTTGAATGAGAGATTTTAAGGCTTTGGGAAAGAACAACAAACTGCAGTATTCCACATTTATGTTATTTTTTTAAACGTCTCTATTAATTATCAATTATGATACAGGGAAATATACATTTATGTAAAAGTAACCAAACCATACTAACAAGTTCACATTTACAAACATTATATATCACATATATTGTTATGTATCACATAATCTAAGCAACTTTACATACATTATTCAGTTCCTGCCTTCTCTGAAACCTCATTCTTCCTCCAAAACATTCCTCTGCATGTATTGTTCCCATAGTTTCCATTTATTTCTATGTAATTTGCTCCTGTCCATTTCTAAATAAACCGCTTCCTGTTCTTTTATCTCTTTTATAATATTTGCTACTTCAAGTATAGTGGGTATAGATTTTGATTTACATTTTCTAGTAACTGCTTTTTTGGCAGCCACCAGAATTAAAGTTAAAAGGGACTTACTATGTCTGAGTAATTCAGATCCTGTATCCCACTCAAAAAATAATTTCCTTATTTACACTTATTTGCTCACTCATTATTTCTTACAGAGTACTCTGTACATAATTTTTAAAGTCTGCCAACTCATTACACTCTCAAAACATATGTTCCCAGTTATATCTTTCTCCCCCATTACCCCTCTGACACTTGCCATCTACAAGAGGAAAACATCTTTGGAGTCTGCTTGGGGTAACAGCGTATCTATGCAAACACTTTGAGGCAAAAATCCCAAATTTTTTGTAGCATATTTAGGAGCTATACATATGCCCTCCCATTGTTTATTTGTGAAACTGCATATCTAATCTCTTTTCTCAATCTTTTCTGACCTCTTCTGACTGATTCCTATAGTTATTATGCAATATTTTGTATGCCCTACTAATTATCCCTATTTAACAGCAGTTTCTATTCTTGATTTTAGTTAAAAACTCAACCAGTGTAGGTCCTTCATTTAAAATTCCCTTATCCCTTTCTCTTTGCCTATACTATGGTATCAGTTCTTGATTGGGAAGATAGTCACTAGCCTGCAATCCAAATGTCTTTTTGGCCTCTTCCCATTCTATTACCTTTCCTTCTTTAATTATTTGCTCCCAGTATATTGGTACCTTTGCCATCTTTCTCCAGTACATTCAGGCCTCCTCTTGTCTACCATCTGCACCCCTAATTGTAGTCATCCCTATTGGCAGAATCTCCTTTCTCAAGTCCCGTACTGGCTTAGTTCTCAGTATAGTTTCTGCTTCTTTATGAATATACTATTCTGTATGACTTCTGTTATTGTCCCTAGGAATCTGCATACAAAATCCCATTCTTTCCTTATTTCTTGAATTACCGTTCTGCTTCATCATCATCCCTTTCCTCTTTGAATTGTAGCTTTCTGCTTGCGTTATGCATAGGAATCTTAACTGTGTTGATCTGAAATACCCCTTCAAGTCAGGTAATCCTAAATCTCCTTGTTCTTTTTGGAGGATCAGCTTATCCTACTTGACTCTTGCACTCTTCCTTCCCAAATAAAATCATTCAACTCTTTATTAAGGGTCTATATTATATGAACGAAAGTTCATATAATGGAACGCTCTAATGAATAAAAATTCCGTAAATCGAAAACAATATTGCGGGGGGCACAACCCCACACACCTCCTGCTAAATACATATGCCAACTCTGAGATCGCACTACAGTGAGGAAAGGGCAAATAGTCCAACCTTCACCGTACAGTGATCCCACAGCATGCATCTTGATGTCCGGAATTTTCGCTCATTAGAGGGTTCAGTTATGTGAACCTTTGTTCATATAATATAGACCATTTATTAATTACCATCCACTACTTCTGTTCTATTTCTCATAAAAATATGTCTGACCTAAGTATAAAACTAAAGGAACTAAAAACATTTTTACTGGTGTATCTTGCTATCCATATCCATAAGCTAGAGCTTCCAGTTTCTCAGTTTTTATATCTTTTTAGTCTTTTCCCACATATCCTTAGCTGCCATAACCAAATCCCTTTTAATCCATGCTGCTAAATACTTAATTGTATCATATCCCCATAAATATGGGAATTGCTGGACGAAGCCATGTGTGGGTATATAGTTTATAACTATAGTCTTTGTTTTATCTTCATTAATTTTATAACTCCAAAAATCCAGATCTGTCTCAGAATATTCCACAACCCTGAGATGTCCTTTTCTGGTTCCATCAGGTACAAAATAATATCATCTGCGAATAAAACCAACTTATCTTGATTATCATACCAATTATATCTTTGCATTTCCAAGTCCCTTACTTTCTTTGCCAATGGCTCTAAATATAAAGCAAATAACAAAGGGGAAAGAGGATACTCTTTCTGCTTCGTCTGTTCAAACACAGTTTATAAGAGAGGAACCCTTTCACTTTAATTCTTGCATCTAATCCTTCATATATCCTCCAATTAACCTTATTATTGTATTAGGGAAGGCAAATGTTTCCATTGTTCTACTCATAAACATTCTGCTTCCCTGTGGATTATCATTGTTCTATTAACGTTGTCAAATGTTTGCTTCCCCTCTACAAAACAACATTGATCCATATGTCTTAATTTTGGCTATACCTTTGCCATTCTATTAGCTATTATAGACATAAACACTTTATAACCATGGTTTAAAATTGAAATGAGTCTGTATGAAGCTGGACCTGATGGGTCTTTACCATCCTTAGATAATACAGCTGTGACAGTTTTATTCCAATATGTCAATGCTTTCCTTCCTTTTAAAATACTGTTAGACAAAATTTTCCAGATCTTTATCACTTTCTTCCCTCCTAACTTCCACAGAAATACCATCTGTTCCTAGAGAATTTCCTGAAGATTGATTATACATCACCATTTTGAGCTCATCCCCTCCTACCTTAACTGTTAGTTATTGAGCCTCATCTACCTCTAACCTTGGCATAATTAAGTCATCCATAAATATTTCCATTTGTGCTCTTTCTTGATGTTCAAATTTCTTTGCTTTATGTAAATTTTCATAAAAAATCCAATATATCTCTAAAACCTCTACAGGATCTCTGGTTATTTTTCTTGTTATAGGCTCCCTAAGTTTGGCAACAACACCTTCTACTTTCTGCTGTCTAAGTCATTCTGCTAAAAGTTTTTCTACTGTGGAGTTACTATCAGAAATAGTTACATAACAGCATTTTTTTCTAAACTCAAGCATATTATCCGGACACTCCCTTATTTTCTCTTTAGCACTGTACTGTTACCGCTCAACCTGTTCTGTGAGATTCTCTTTATTCTGCAATATTTTAGCCTCTCTAGGTAATTCATATTACTTCTTAACTATATCTCTATCTCTTTTATTTCTATCTACTTTTAAACTCCAGCTTCATTTTATCTTACTCACTAGTTAAACCTTCTGAAGATACTCCTGTCTTCCCTAATAACTCTCAATTAATTTCCACAACCCATTCCTTGAATTCCTCTCTTTTTAACAGGTTGGTGGGATAGCATCAATGTCTCATTTTTACTTCATAACCCTCCATTTTTATCTTAGATTTTATTGGGCATGGTCTGAAATAGTTAATGAATATGTACCAACGCTTACAAATAAATGCAAATGTTCTGTGAAATATCATTTGTAGCTAGTCTAGCTCAGTTATTGTACCTTGGGGGAATGATATGCAAATTCTATCTGAGTTCCTTCCACTGAATTCACATCTTCCTTTCCAAATAGTGTCATACATTTCTTCAGAAATACACCCGTTTTTGTTATATTTCCCTTGGAGGTCCCCTGATACAGCCTCACTATTGCAAATCAAGTTCTAGTCCTTTCCTATAAGTAATATTCCCTGGTGACTTCTGAGGAATCCATGCACTTGCAAGCATTTGATGCTCACCCATCTACTTCCTGGGTGACGCCACCCACTGACTATCTCATTAAATTAATCGTGCAGTGGGCATGGAATGCCCCTGATTTCATAGGATTCTCTAGGGACCAGAGAAAATATTATCAGCCCCTGAAGATCACCAATATTGGATAAAGGGTTTAGCAGTGGATACCATGGTGGTGGTGGTGGCAGCCACCAAGAAGGAACTCGCCGATGAGAGTCCCACTGTCCACCTACCTAACCAAGAGTCTAGGACGATGGACAGATTTAGAAAGCAGATCTATGCTTTATTGACATTTGCTCTAAGGTCCTTGAATTTCATTGCACATTTTACTAGACTCCAGAGAGATCTGATTAAGGAGTTATCAGATACCCTCACTGAAACAGTATCTGAAGAGGTGCAAAATAAAATTGCCTCTCAGCTTTCCACCCTGGAGTCTATATCAAATTTGTCCATGCAATTCATTGCATATGCAACTGAGGTGATGACCAGAGCAGCAGGTTCAGGCGTTGACATAAGGCATCACACCTGGATGTATTTGTGTGAGTTTGTGGAGCCTTTCAAGTCTTCCTTCGTCAATGCTCATTTTGACAGATCATCCTTGTTTGGCTCCAAAGTCAAAGACAAACTAGCCAGGTGCGAAAAAGATGGAAAAACACTTTCTGCTGTGGGCATTCATTTTTCTACACCTCAGTGATCCTACTCCAGGAATCAGAGGAGTGGAAAGATGTGGTTCAAGAAGTCCCAAGGACCTTTTCAGGACACACGTAGCAGAGGGGGTAGCTCTAATGGAAGATGCCAATCCCATGGCAGAGGTGGCCTACAAAATCAGGGCTCCAGAGACTCATTCTCTGGACAACTCTACCAGTGCTCCTGAAAGTAAGCCCAATTGCTTACCTCTGGAACCAGTAGGGGGAAGACTTTCACTGCACTTGATAGCCAGGTGACAAATAACGTCTGATACTTGGTTGCAGAAGATCGTTACTAGAGGTTGCCATAGCCTCTTTATTCTTTTCCCAAGATCACAAAAGAAGAATCCCCAATGTTCCACTCAATCAGAGGGACCAAGCACCCTTGGAGATTCAAAGGCTGCTAGAAAAAAGGGTCATCCAAGAAGTCCCACCAGACCAGATAGGATCTGGATTTTACTCAAGGTTCTTTTTAGTGCCAAGAAAGACAGGGGATGGGAGACCAATACTGGACCTCAGCCTTCTTTAAAAGTTTGTTCAGCAAACAAAATTCCAGATGGTCATGGGTCAGTCTATACTTCCCTTTCTAGAGGGGAAATGATTGGATGTACTCTATAGACCTTCAAGATGCGTATTACTGCATAAAATGGACAAATGCTACAGAAGGTTTCTCCACTTTTGGCTAGGAGACAGTCATTTCCAGTTTAGACTGCTGCCTTTTGGTCTCACAGAGTGTTCACCATGGCATGGCAACAGTCATGGCTCACTTGAGATTACATGGATTCCGGATGTTTCCTTACTTAGACGACTGGCTCCTCACTGCCCCCCACCAGGCACCTACTGCTTCAAGCCATAAACTTCATTCTTCACCTTTTAAATTCATTGGGCATCACAGTCCACAGAGAAAAACCCCAGCTGACTCCAGCACAAGACCTAGAGTTCATAGGAGCTTGCCACAATACAATTTCTTGTGTAGCTTCTCTCTCTCCCTTCACAGACTACAAAAGATAAGGTCTCAAGTAAAACTTATCATATCCAAAGACAAAGTTCCCACTCTTCTTCACCTCCAAGCTTTAGGATCCATGGCAGTGACCATTACCTTAGTACCTCTATCAAGATTTCACATGAGGCTACTCCAATGGCTCTTGGCTTCTCAATGGTCCATCCTGACTTATCCCATTCTAATAACAAATTGCTGCAAAAAGGATCTATCCTGGTGGATGCGGCAGAGGAAATTCTTCTGGGCCATCCCTTTATTCCCTCTCAGCCCAAGGCCACAGTGACCACAGATGCCTCCCAGATTGGGTGGGGAGCATTAGAATAATATTAGAGCATTAAAATAAATGCTCTTACCTCATTTGCTTGACACCCAGAGGTGCTATGACAGAGTCCCAAACCTCATACCTGTCCAGACTTTCTTCTTTTTTACTGCTCACGTATACTATATACTTCTTTTTTGTTTCTTTTATTTCTTCTTTGTTCCTTCAACAGTTTGTGCATAAGTTTTTGTCTCAGGAACTTTCTCTGGCACAGTCTCTTCTTCTCCTTTTTCTACTATTTTTCTATGATGTTACTCCATGAAACTGCTGCTCCATTTTCTGTCTCTCGTTTGGTTTACCAGTTCGTCTAAATAATCATCCCGCAACCCCACCACCTGATTGGGGGGTTGTAATTATACATTTTTCAGTGGTAACTGTCTCTCCTTCAAACAATCTCCTCTGAAAGTTTTCCTCTGACTCCATCTCTGTTTCAACTAAAATCTCATTTTCCTCCAATGTCACTGCTTTTTTCTGCACCCACATCAACAGAAAAAACTTCTGTAGCGATTCCACAATTCTACCATTTCAACTACATTTTCAGCAATTTTCACTCAGTTTCAGCAAAAGCTGAATCAGCCATGTTTTCTCCCTGTTCCTCCTGTCTGCCTCCATGCTTGGACAGGAAGCAGGAAGTCAGGATGTGTAACACACAAACTCTTCCCCTGACTTCCAAGAATAGGTGAAGTTCCCCGATGCTCCGGCTAAACTTCCTCTAGCAGTATAATTCCACCTCAGGTGTCCCATGAAAAGAGACAGCTAGCCTAGAGGGACTAAAGTATTGTTAACAAAGGATAACAAAAATAAAGAAAAAATAAATATGTGTCATTGATCTAAAAGAGTCAAATGCCACCCGCCCCCCAACTAGGGAGTGAAGGTTGTTAGCTTATAGTCAGTATAATAACATTTGCATTGGCTTTAATAGGGTTTAAGTTGGGGTCTGAAGTTAGTATAATTAATGAGATCTGAGTAAGGGATTTCCAAAAGTTGTGTTAAGATGGAGGAGCTTTGCTTAATTCACTGTAATTTAGTCCTTGGAGTTTGTAGAAAAAGACAAGATTGTGAGTGTGCTCTAAGGCTATAGGAAGGGGCTGGGGTGGTGCAGAGTTTGTTAGTGTGGGCTGTGAAATTCCTGAGTTCAACAAAGATGAGTAAAAACATAATAATGGGGACTGTAGTAAACAATGTGGATAATTGTTTTGTTAATGTCTTTGTCTGCTTCCCTGTTACAAATGGTATCTTATATTTTCCCGGACACCTGGTATTTATATGTCTTGACCTTCTAAAGAAGAAATGTAGACCCAGCTTTAGATATGGATTTTCCTGGGATGAAAGGGGTCAACATTTTTTGCTGAGAAAGGTATTACATTTTCAGTTTGAAAACATCTACATCAGTGGGAACGTGTTAAAGTTAGCTGAATGGAAGCTAAAGTATCAAGTCAGTAAATGGAAATGACAATAGTCATGTCCTTTGAGATGTAAAAGAATATATAAAGGGCTATGAAAATAGGTGATGGTAGGAATACAAAGAGGAGAGAGCATCTGATTTATTTTACCTGGTGCTCCTGTAGTAGTGACATTTTTTGCACAAGATGATTTTCCAGTCTGAAGTCTATCACCTTTGGATTACAAAGTATCCATGTCTTTGCTATTTTTTTAACTCATTCCCTCCAGTGGAGCTCTCGAAACTTGACTATGTCTTCCAATGGGAGGAGTCTAAGCTTTTTGATAGAATCAAATTATGTCCTTACATTTCAAACAAATGTTTGCATCACTGGAACCATAGGGGTTACTAAAGAAGTGGAAATGGCAAACTTGTTAGCACAAACTATTTCTATAGTAGTAGTATTCTTTACATTCTACATCTTAAACTGGATTTTATTAAATTACATTAAACACAATAACTTGTTTGTAATATTTTGTAAAAAACTTACAATATCTTAGCAACCACTTAAGTTAAACACATGCTGTCAATAGCCTTTTGTTCATCCAGGTGAGAACTTTTATATGAGGCTATGCAATTCTATTTGTGCTACTTGCGTGTTGAGATATTTAGAAAAACATGAACTTTATGGCAATATAAGTAAATATTAAATGAACAAAAATTAATGTCTGTTTACATGTACTAGACAGCAGTCAAATATCAAACAGTTGTGTTTGCCATTGTGTAAGTTTTAAGATGAAATATTTTAATACTTTCTATGTAGCATCATTTTGGAATTATTACTATAAATATAAACAAGTAATATTTGACACCTAGAGGCATCAGTAGGATGTAACCGCAGAAACACCTAGCGGCATCACTCAGCTGTAAAGAGTTAACTGAGAATTGAGACTTTTATTGTTTATCAGTTAAGATCTTTCTTGAGTATCACCTTGTCTTGGTGAAGGGGTATGTGTAGCTCAGTGAAGCTCCGAGTTATACTATATAGGATCACCCATTATGATCATGGTAGAGATATCAGATGAAAATGGACTAGAGAAGGTAATGGCAAGCCACTCCAATATTTTTGCCAAGAAAACCCTGTGGGACAAATGCAAACATCCAGAGACATGTCAAAATGACACTGGAATATGGGACCCTAAAGTCTGAAAGTGTCCAGCATGCTGCTGATGAAGAGTAGAGGACATGGCATGGATGGATTAAAGCCAGAAGGATGTCCTTATGCCGAGGTACTCAGAGATGACAGGGAAGCCCAGTGCAGTAAGGAACTATAAAGCACTGGAATTTGGAATATATGAACTATGAACCAAGGAAACTTGGAGGAGTTAAGAATGAGATGGCAAGAATAAGCACTGATATTTGGATAATTAAGCCAGAAGGATGTCCTTATGCCGAGGTACTCAGAGATGAAAGGGAAGCCCAGTGCAGTAAGGAACTATAAAGCACTGGAATTTGGAATATATGAACTATGAACCAAGGAAACTTGGAGGAGTTAAGAATGAGATGGCAAGAATAAGCACTGATATTTGGATAATTAAGCCAGAAGGATGTCCTTATGCCGAGGTACTCAGAGATGAAAGGGAAGCCCATTGCAGTAAGGAACTATAAAGCACTGGAATTTGGAATATATGAACTGTTGTGCGACCCTGGAGTTAGTATATATAGTAAGGGGTGTGTGGGGGGAGCACTGCACCGCCACATTGGGGGGTGTGGGGGCATAGCCCCCCACATATTTTGGATATATATTAAGTTCAGAAAAGAGTAATTTATTGGAATTGCAAGTATCCATGTATATAGTTCAAAATATTTAAAATAGGTCCCCCCCCCTTACTATATATACTAACTCCAGGGTCGCACAATAGTGGGGAAAAGACCATATATAACTTTCAGTGAAATGTGTTTCAGTGAATTGTGTTCTCAGTGAAATGAGCTTTTAGTGAATTGTGCGCAGTCAAATGTGTTTCAGTGAAATGTGCTTTCAGTGAATAGTCCTAGACCCATATATGTAATATATATGTATATATATATATATATATATATATATACACACACACACACACACACACACATATATATATATATATATATATATATATATATATATATATATATATATATTTTTTTTTTTTTTATTGACTTATTCTAAAGTTTTTGGCTATGTGGACCATAACAAATTATGGCAAGCTCTTAGTAAAATGAGAATATAGGGTCACCTTACCTTCCTCCTGAAGAATCTGTATGTGGAATAAGAGCTAATAGTTAGAACCAAATACAGAATAATTGACTTGTTCAAGCCTGGGAAATGAGGCTATATATTGTCACCTTTCTTATTCGATTTATATACTGAATATATCATGCAAAATGGTGGGTTATATGAATCAGATGTTGAAATAAAAATTGCTGTGAGTAATATAACCTTGGATGTGCAGATCATGACACTCTAATGACTAAAAATAAATAACAGATGAAGAGCCTGTTGATGAAAGTAATTTAGAAAGTGAAAAATCTGTTTTGTTGCTCAACACAAAATGTAATCTTGTCCTATTAATTATTTGCAGATAGACAGGGAAGAAATGTAGTCAGTGACAGATTTTATTTTCCTGGGCTCAAAGATCTCTGCAGGTAGAGGTTGCAGCCATGACATTAAAATATGCTTTTTTGGAATGAAGTCTATGGCGAATATGGAAAAGATTTTAAAGAGCAAAGACATCACATTGTGAAAAAAGGTCCATATAGTCAAAGCTATTTTTTTCCAGTAGTAAGAGACTGTATGAGATTTAGGCTATAAGTAAGGCTGTGCACTGGAAAATTGATGATTCTGACTTGTAATGTTGGACAGCTCAACTGGTGTGGTGATACATTCCTCTGACTATACTATTCAGGGTCATGGGTTCAACGCTTAGAACCCTTGGACTAACTCATTCTTACCCATACCAGGGGTAGAAATATCCTTGACCTGGTCATTACTAACATGCGTGACCGTTGCTCTACACCAGTAATCAATTCATCCCTAGTCAGATCTGACCACAAGCTAATCACCATGGATATCCACATCCCACCCTTACCCCCCCCCCAAAGGAAACCACCGTAAAAAACTTCTCCAAAGCCAACTTCGGGCTTCTAAAAACAGAATTAGCTAACTTCATGACACCCATGCAAATGGAAAATAGGTGCATGACTGCTGAATCATACACCAGTGCACTGTATGAGCACATACACAAGTGCATGGAATGGGCCATACCAAACAGAACCAAAACGCTCTCCTCCAAAAAAAGGAAGCCAATCTGGTGGTCCCCCACCATAAACAAACTACACAACAGAAGGAAAAAACTGTTGCAAAAAAGGGTGAAGTCCCAAAACTGGAAAAACTCCTTTGTTAGCCTCAGCAAAAACTTAAGATCCATCATCAAATCCTCTAAAGTTGGCTATGAAAACAAAATTGCTGCAGACTCTAAAGACAACCACAAGGCATTCTATAGTTATGTCAATAATCTACATGGCAATACTCAGATCTGCTCTGAGTTACAACACAATGGCAATATATATACAGAACCAACTGATATTGCCAACATACTGGGTGACAGGTTCAGAGCGAACTTTACCCCCTTTTCACCCCCTAAAGGGCCTATCACAATACCTGAGGAATGTCAAATCCCTATTATCATGGCTACACAGGTAAAAAACGCACTGCCCAAAGCCAAGAATACAGCTTCCATGGCACCTGATACTATCCCTGGCTGTGTTCTACATGAATTATAAAGTGAACTGGCACCACACCTAAGTATCCTGTTCAATCATAGCCTCATTTCAGGCTTTGTTCCTACCGAATGGCACACTGCTACAGTCATCCCACTCCACAAAGAGGGAGCAACTACAGACCCTGGGAACTACCACCCCATTAGCCTGACGAGTTTGATATGTAAGGCTATGGAGCACATCATCATGGACCTTATAAATAAAGACATAGGGAATCTCCAAATTCTGGACCCCACACAGTATGGGTTTGTGAAAGGTAGATCATGCCTGCTCAACCTGATGGACTTCTTCGAGTCTGTCACCAGAGCTGTGGATGAGGGCAAGGTAGTTCACACAGCCTACCTAGATCTTGCCAAGGCCTTCAACACCATCCCTCACTCAGGAATCATAGATAGACTCACTAAACTAGGCATAAACCTCTATGTAATAAGATGGGTTGCCATCTGGCTCACTGATAAAACCCACACTGTGAAAGCGGTGGACTCCAAATCTGACTACTGACCAGTTACAAGTGGTGTCCCACAGGGATCGGTCCTAGGTCCTCTTCTGTTTGGCATCTACTTCTCTGAAGTTCAAGCCAACACAAAGGGACCCTGGCTGGCCAAGTTTGCAGATGATTGCAAACTGGGAGCCATTACTGATTTTCCAACTGATGTGGACATTCTACAAAATGGCCTCACTGACACCAATGACTGGTGCCAGAACCATGGCCTTAAGCTCAATAACAAAAAGTGCATTGTCATTCTCTTTGGGAAAAATTCAGTGACCATGAACTACCACATAGGTGGTAGTCCACTAAACACTGAAGGTGTGATAAAGAGACCTTCGGACACAGGTTGACAGCAACCTCTTTGACAGCCACATTGCTACTGTAGTCAGAAAGTCCTTCTATGTGGCACATCTCATTACAAAAGGATTCTCATCCAGGAAGAAAGCGATCATAATCCCTTGCTACTCATCCCTCATTAGACCTTAAATAGAATACAATGCCCCTTTTGGTATGTACCTCACTAGACACCTACAGCAACTGGAAAGGCCACAAAAATACCTCACTAAGAGGATCTTAGGCCTTAGACACATGCCCTATACAGACAGACTCAAAAAACTCCAGCTATACTCTGTCTCCTAATCGCCTACTTAGAGGCAATCTCTGCTTGACCTACAAAGCCATGTCTGACCCAGAGCTGCTAGATATGCTACACCTAAAGAAATCCCAATCCCTCCACACCACATGCTCCAGGGGCCTTAGTCTCATTACCACAATAAACAGAACATGCTGGAGGAACAGGTTCCTAACCCAGAGACTTCCCATACTCTGGAACAAACTTCCCATTCACATCAAGCAGAGCACTTCACTGACCCTCTTTAAAAGAAATCTTGACGAGTGGGTGGGCAATAGGAAGTTCACCCTGGAGATCACTTCAATGGCCTTGCTTGACAGGGGCACTGGGAACTAACTTTGTGCGGCATGATACCAGGGAATCTTCTTGGGCTAGGCTTATATAGGCTCCAGGGCCATTAGCCTAGTACACACCTATGAACCTATGAATAATTTGGGGAAATTCATAGACTTCAAGAGCATTGAATCAGTCAATACTTTAAGAAATAAATATAGACTGTTCACTGGAAAACTTGATGTTAAAACTAAAACTCAAAACACCTTGGTTTTAAATGTGAAGACAAGATGCGGTAGAGAAGAGACTCATGCAGGGATAGATTAAAAACAAAAGAGGAAGAGGTGGCACAGGCTAGGGTGGAGGGATGGTATTACTGAAGCAATGAATATGAATTTGCAAAAACTTAAAGAAGAAACTCCTGACAGACAGGTCTGGTGTGTTAAAGTCCTTGAGATCATGAAGATTCAGAGTCAACTAAATGTCTAAACAGCAACAATAACCCTGATTCAAGAGCCATGAATATTGTATTATGAATGTGTGTATATAAATTTATAAATAAATATTTCCTTGCTAAAGATTCATCTATGTAGATATAATCTTGAATTTCATTTATAATATAAACTTTTTTTTCTAAAGCCAGCACTCTTTTCTTGATTATTTATTTTTGTTGATAGTACATGTTGAAACTGAATTGAGCATTATTTTTACCTAAGGCTTATTACATGGGTTTATATAATTTAGGGTAGGTTTTGTTTTATTTTTGAGGGGGAAAAAAAAACAAATAGAAAGCATTTTTGTTGCCCAAACAAAATCATTGTCTTTATTTTGATTGAAGGGAACAGAAATGTTGCTTTATTGTTGTTTTGTTGGAAGTCAAAGTTGCATTGCATGACATTGACTAATAAGAAATCTGAAATTTTACTTTATTACTGGTTTAATCAGAAGTTTTATTCACAGTGCAAAACAGGTTCCTATAGTTGGTGTAATATATTTTTCATGTGTTAGTTTACCTGTTTTCTGCCCCCTTTGTATAACATGGATGTTACACTCCTTTTTCCTTTGTCGAACTTCTTCTGCTTGGGTCTTCATCTTTACTTTAAAAACATCTGCATCTACTCCTTAACTAGTGTAGGTGGTGAAACAGATAATGCTGTTGTGCTGTTGTAAGAGTGGCAGCATCCTACTGCAGGCAGAAGTTATTTTTCCACCGACGTTGTTAAGCATTAACCTGCAGTATATACAGTACATATATGTCTGCATGTGCATGGAACAGACACTAGTATTTAGTGTTTAAGGCACAGGATCATACACGTCAACAGTGCAGCCTGCAGCACAGACACAGATAGGCCTGCATGTACCTGCATTAGGATGTGTAGGCAGGGGCACACATGGATAACACAGCCTGTAATGTACAACACAGATAAGGTTGCATGCACATGGAACAGACATCCACGAATAACAATGCAGGTATAGACTCACTCATGTGGATAAATGCAGATGATATTTTTATTACGTAATACCCACAAATCCCACCAGTTACTTCAATAGGCTATACAGTTTGATTTCTCTGAACTCTGCATTTGGCTTCACAATAATAAACTCCAAATTAAAGGGCCAAGACAAATGGCATGCTCTTCTCCAACACAAAAAAAGCTTGCATCACTTCCTCCCTTAATCCTAACTAACCTTCATGAAAACGCTATACCTAATGACAAATAACAAAAATATCTTCATGTAACTTTTGACCCCTACCTCAGTCTCAGTGTTTATATAGACAATATAACCAACAAAGTCTAAAGTCAATAAAAAATGTTATTCTCTCACCAGCATCTTGTATGGCCTTAGCCACAAATGTCCTCATTTTAAAGACTGAATATTCCCTGCGAATTATAGGCTTTCACTCAGCACATTTTAGATTTGTCCTGCTCACAGATTTGAACTGTCGCCATTGCGTCTTATATGAAAGGGCCCATTGTCGCCCTTTTACAGAAAGATGCACCTTTCTCCTAAGCACACTCTTATTTAAAATTCTTAAATTAGGCTGTTCATCTACCAAATTATTCATTTAGAAGCAGCCAAGATTACTCTCTCAGTCTGATCAGACCAAAATTTAAACTTTCCATAGGAGAAAGGGTCCTCTCAAAAATTGGACCTGCCTTATGGAATCAGTTACCAACACACATAAGAACCTAGAAACCCTGGAAACATTCAGAAAACATCTTAGCACCTACAGTGGGGAAACTCAATGAGGGACACTGGCCAATTGCTGGTTCATCTAGTAAGAGCCTGTGCTTTTTCATACTACAAGCTTTAATAATGTATATTTTGTACATAGAATTTCTTTATGTGTCTACTGTCTAAATCTAGTTTTGAACATTTTTAATCTTTTTTTTGTTACTTTTAGTTCTTCCTTACCACATTTTAAGATAATTACTTCCTAAGTTGCATTTATGTATTGGTTTACTTGCTTTTAAACTTTATTCATTACTGGCCTTAAGTATTGTCATTGTTCTACCCTCAGTCTTTCCTGAAAAGGGTCTGTGGTCCAGCTCACTTACCTGGTTATCAAATTGTAAAAAATAAATAAATGATGCAGCTTGCAAAGCTGATATCCATGAATATACATGGAACAGATATTAGCATGCAACAATACAGCAGTAACCCACTTACATGAAAGTTGCAGCCATCAGTGTACAGCAAATGTAGTCCTGCATGTACATAAAATATACTTCAGTATATAACAGTGCATAGGTAGACCCACACAGGTGGATAGTGAAGCCTATAATGTACAGCACACATATGCTTACAAATGTATGGAACAGATCTAAGTATATAAAAGTTCAGGGATAACCCATACATGGTTGGTGCAGCTTGCAATATACAGCACAGATATTCTTTCATATATATGGGATGGACATAGTATACAGCAGTGCATAGGAAGGGCCTTGCATGCAGCCAGTATAGCCACCAATGTACAACAGTCTATGGGTAGCGTATATACAAATGGTACAAAAATCAGGGCAAAACAGTGCATCAGTATCCAACATGTATGGATGGTGCAAACAACAATTTACAGCTGCATATAGATACACCACAGATGGGAATATTGCAGGTATTCATCACCCACCTCAGAATTTAGCTTTTTGCAGTTACTTTTGTATCAGTATCTCCTGTATAACAGCTATTAAGTAGCAACAAAAAGCATACTATCTGCTGAGATAGAAGGAGAATATACAGGAAGAGTAAGCACTCCCCATTTAACACAGACATGAACTGCATTCATTTTTTTGTTTCTTTTATTTTTAGAACTATATTTTTGTTTTTTTAACCAAAGAAACTGACATAAGAATGGCATCAATGACTTCAGACTACTTTCTGCTATTTCTGTGTCATCATATTGCCACTACAACTTTATAACAACTTCATCTATGGAGGGAATGTCATGAACTGTCACTACAGAAGCAGTGAGACACAGTAAAAGATAGAGGTATAATGTTTATATGCCAATGACATTTGTAATAAGTGAGTAACAGTGACTCTAACAAAAATGAGGAAATTACACGGTCAATGTAATTCAGTGTGTATTATACTTTTTGTGCTGTTTGTACATGGTAAGTAAACATTTGACATAGTCAAATGCTTGTTTGCACACCTTCATATTAAAAGTGTCTTTTGTGTAACTGTCTTATCTCTTTGTGGATGTTCTCTTCCACTTTGTTAGTAATGACAGGTTGAGATGTTTGCTTTTATGGTAGAAGTGACAATGTTATTTTCTGAAGTGCTACTTGTAGCAAACTAGCTGAAATAAAAAATACAGGCTATAACTACTATGCAAATAACATGTTATTTCCTTAGTGTATAAGTATCAAGCCAAGATAATTGTTCTTATAGATGTGCTCTCTTCATATGCAAATATATATATATATATATATATATATATAGAGAGAGAGAGATAGAGAAAGATGTGTTTTACGTAACAACATATTACTAAAAAGGTTTTTTAAAGTGGCAGCCATGATCAGAATCAAGGAGAATCAATGAAACAGTACAAATGACACTCTTGCCAGACACATTTAAAAAAGTAAAATGTCAAGAGTGCTCCTATTGTAAGTATGTGGAGAGTTAGAGACCACATAAAACATTTTGCCCCATTAATGCAATCTTATGGGGATAAAGAGTAATGAAATCACATCAGCATGGGAATCCCCACCATGTCATGTTGGAAGAGAACAAATTAGAAGGAACAGAAACTACTGACAGTGATGCAAGCATACAAGCAGTGCACCAAAAAATTAAAAAATATGTTGGAAAATATATTGTTTTAGCTTTAGGTGTAGCTATGACAAACTATAGGTTCATACATAGTTAATAGGCATATGATCCAGGAGACCATCGAGGAGTCTAATCCAATTTCCCCAGAGCACTTATCAGTTAAGTGGGTCTATATCAGTTTGTTGCAATGCAATTGCAACGAATACTGGATTGTTGACCCTCATTCAGAGAAAATCATTTCAGCGATTCACTAAATTTACCAAGGGCAAATAAATACTTGCCCTACAGCACAACTTTACTCTTTTCTCCACTGCAGTGTGATCTTGGAGTTGGTATATATAGTTAGGGGGGTGTAGGGGGTGCAGCCCCCCATATGGGGGGTGTGGGGGAGAAGCCCCCAACTTGGGTGGGTTTGATTTGCTTAGCTGTTGGTCAGTTGTGCTGTAGGGCAAGTATTTACTTGCCTCGGTGAATTCAGTGAATCGCTGAAACAATTTTTGCTGAATGAGGGTCAACGATCTGGGGGTCGCTGCAATTACATTGTGACAAACTAATATAAACCCAGTTAAGTGACTCTGTCAAGGTCACAGAGTAGGTAGATGGTGGCAGATGCTAGTTGAAGAAGCCGAAACCTGGATGTCAGGAAGCGTCTCCTTAAAAATTCATAGCCTTAATCTTCTGTGCTAATTAACAGGCTGATGAGAACTGCCTCCTTCAGACTCTCAGTATGCTTAGTTTACCCTTTTTAGTTTACTGCTATACTTCAAGCTTATATGGAAATTACAGTGAAATTAATAAACTTCTGTTTGCAGATTTATGAAATAGGTTTTCATAGGTATATACTAGGTTAATGATCACCAGGGCCTTTTAGTCATGCAACCCAACCAGTTGTGTTCCTATCTATCACTGGTGTTTATTAGGAGGGGGTATGTTAGTTCAGAAGTTTCTTGAGGTTGTAGCGGGGGTATTTATGTTTGGGTATTACTTTCTGCCTTTGTCTATCAGAGACATGGGGCTAGGCCCTGTGCGAATTTACGATTTCCCATCCACTGGTCAAGGTTATACTTAAACAGAGTTTGGGTGGACTCTGCTTCAGATGGATGGGGAGCCTATTCCAGAGCATGGGGTTCCCCTGAGACACATATCTGTCTCACCATGTCTTATTTATGTCACAAGCAAAATTTTAATTTGTGGGTCTAGTGGTTCTGATGGTGTTCATTTTGTGGATGTGCAAATGGTCCATCAGAACTGGATCTGAGGATGCCTTGTATGCCAGGCATAGATCGCCTTTCAGTAACCTGTAGAAGACTGAATATAGAGATAGGGATTTAAGGCTATCCATATAGGACAATGTGTTTGCACCCTGGATTCTCCTGGTAAGGGACCTTTATGGGCATTCCAGCTGTTGCATATGTCTGGTCAGGTACCTACCAAACTGAGTATTATATTCAGTGATGGGTCTAATAAGGGCCAAATAAAGAGACTCGATGACTTTCTTGAACCTGAATACTGTATCCTTACTTATAAGTTGGGTGACATAGAATGATTTTCTTTCTACCTTGGTCACATATTGGTCAAAGGCCAGATTACTGTCTACATATGTTCCCAGATCCCTGACTACCAGGTCAATTCTTAGAGGTGTCTTATCAATGTTGTAATTAGCATGGGAGGCAGTTTTCCCAGAAGGCACTATAACGCATTTCTTGGCATTGAGTCTTATTCTGTGACTTTGGCACCAGTCATTTGTCTGTGTTGTACCCTCTTGTAAGATGTTTGTTCTCATAGGGGAAATCTATGATAACTTCTAATTTGCAGTCTTCTGCTAACTTGGACTGCCAAAAGCCCTTGACATTAGCCTTTACCTCTGGGAAGTAGATGCCAAATAGGTGAGATCCCAGCTGTGATGCCCCTGCACTGGCTCAGTAATCAAGGAGCCTCAATCCTCACCAGTGGCAACAGCTAGGAGATGTACACATTGGGAGGATGACAAGTATACACACAGTAAAGTGCAATTTCCCATAAGAGCACACAGAGATCACAGTCAGTCTGGGGTTGGCTTCTCCTTCTTTCCCCAGATCCCCAGTAAGATTCCCACTGGCACAGCTATAGGTTAAGATCTCAGCTGAGGGGCCAAGCCAAGACCTTCAGCACCCTCTTTGCCCACCAGTGCTTTGTGTCCCTGCCCAAGTAGCTGACACACACATACTTTGAGATTTGGTTTATATACAAACACACACACACACACACACACACACACACACACACACACACACACACACACACACACACCTGGGAAATGCTGGCACAGGTTTAGTAGCTATGCCTCCTTCTGCCCAGACTATAAGGTAGTTTCCACTGTCACCAACCCCTACTTATAAGCTACTGTAAAGCCTTTACAAAGGGTGTCTAATCCTACTGTGTAATGTTACTATTATCCAAATGGTAGTCTGACCAGGACTTGCAAGGCTATTTAGGAGTGGCCTGTACAGTGTCACCAAATACATATGCAAGTACTCTAAGGGCTTAAATTTGTCTCACAAATACCAGCCACAAAGACAGGTTTAAATATATTTAATAATAAATAATAAAAGAACAAGGCAGCACTCAGACAATCCACACAGTAACTTCAGAGTTCAAAATCACAGGAAATATTTTAAAACAACATTGCAGAACAGTCTCAAATAAATACAGAACACATCTAAACTAATCTTTACTATATTCCTATCTATATCTAAGAGAGATACTATGCCCTAAATCTTACTTACAGCAAGGCAAGTGCAGATGATGATGATGAGTGGATGTTCTTGCTAGGTCCAAGACAAAATACAAAATGCACAGTCTCTCTCTGAGAGAGTTCTTAAATTAATATCACATTTTATTGCTGGGTTAGCTTGGACGACATCACTTTTAGTCTCCTGACTTCAGTTCCCAGGCTAAAACAGAAACTAACAGAATTTATCATCTCTGTGTTAATAATACACATCTCTCAGATGTTTGCAGATCTTGGAAGTCATAAAACAATAAACCACTTTTACATTTGAAACCTAGTAATTATTTCTCTTTTAAGACAATACAAACATTTCTAGCTCTAGGCATTGTGTCTGCTACTGAACTGAAACTGAGAGATAGCATCTTTTGTTTATGGCCCAGCTATAAAGTAACTTACCCTCAACTATTCTTAAGTTTTGCAGGTTAATCTTCTATGTTCCACAGGGTACACTGTGGATACATCTTATCTCAATACATAACATACAGTTCTGTATAAATCATATCAATATTCACAAATGACATAGAATTATTTACAAAATTCCAGATAGCTGGGCTGGCAATATTTCCCTATATTACATCAGCACAGAGCCTTGAAGTACCCCACTGGTGACTGGTCTCTTAGTGGAGGTGGTCTCACCAATCCTGACTTCCTAGGCCCTGTCTGGGAGATAGCTGGCAATCCACACATACTTTGAGATTTGGTTTATATACAAACACACACACACACAGACACACACACACACACACACACACACACACACACACACACACACACACACACACACACACACCTGGGAAAGGCTGGCACAGGTTTAGTAGCTATGCCTCCTTCTGCCCAGACTATACATAGTAGGAGTTTATGTCTAGTTTGGTGAATTTGTCAACTATACCCAAGTGAGGTGTTGCACCAAATGCCTTAACCAGGTCCAGGTAGGTGGTATGCACCATTTTCCCCTTAACTTTTGCCTTGGTGATGTTCTCAAAGAAGTCCACCAGGTTTAGTAGATATGCCCTCCCCTTCACAAACCCAGACTGGCTGAGTCCAGTGTCTGATATTTGCCTATGTCTTTATTAATCATTTCCATGATAATTGCTTCCATGGCTTTGCATATTAGGCTAGTCAGACTAACAAATGTGTAGATTCTAGGGTGAGTTGATGGTCCACCCTTGAGACGTGGGATAAACATTGCAGTCCTCCATTCTCATGGTACAAAGCCTGTTTTGAGGTTGTAGTTGAAAGGTGACTCAAGTGGTCCTGATAGGTCATGTTTCGAGCTATTTAGGAGGCATCCCAATATTCTTTGGGGGCCCATTGAGGCTGTAAATTTGGCCTTAGCAAGCACCACCAGGACCTGCTCTCTGTTAATATTTGGGTGGGGTTATGCTAGTGGTATTTCATGGGGGGAGGCAGGGGAGAGTGGGGGCTGATGTTTGAGCTGAATTTGTTTGCCAGCAAATTCACTCTATTGCTGTGCTCAGTAAAGGTTCCACCACTGACAACCAGTTTCGCACACTACTTTGTTCTGCCTTTGACGTTTCAGACATAGCTGTAGAAAGCCTTGGGGTTATATTGAGCCTGTGAGGCTAAATTGACCTTATAGTTGGCCTTGTTGGACTTAATTAGTCCTCTTGGTTTCCTGTTTTGTTTAATTAGACAGCTCCTATCATTATGGGAGTTGCTCTTTCCGATTTTAGCAATTACTGTTTTATTTTGTTATATACCCTATTAAGGTTAGGATTCCACCAGTGTGGTTTGTTTTAGAGTTTATTTTAGGCTTACTTCTTGTAGGTATAGAGGCTGCTGTTCCTACTTCTAGTAGGTACAGCAGCCTCTGTACACCCATTTACATGGTTGTACAAGATCTCAGTGAACAATTCCATATAGGTTACTGTTAACTTGGGGTTGGGAGGGGCACTGAATTTTGACAAACTATCACTTAATAGGATGTAGTTTGATATGAAATAGTTCGTAACTGTTACAGGGTTTGCTGGGGTTACTGAGTTGATTTTTATTTTGAAGTAGACAGCTTTGTGGTCTGACCTCACCAGTGAGGATGTGATATGGGGAGGGGGCCAGCGCTATCCCTTATTGTTGAGTACCAGGTCCAGTACGTTTGAACCTCTAGTCAAGGATATTTGTGTTAATAAAACCATAAATCATTGTGCCTATGAGTTTGAGGCAGTGTATTATCCAGTGTATAGAGCAGTAGTTAAAGTCTCTCATGAATAGGGTATTTGGTTTAATGATGAGTGTCTCCAGTAAGTCTAGGTACGAGCTATGGGATTCTAGGGACAGAGATGGTGACCTATAACTTGGTAGGATATGGTATGGAACCTTGTCTATGGTGATTTGCACATGGATAAATTCCAGGGCATCATCCTGTCTAACCAACCTAGAGTTATACTTGTTAATATAGACTGAGACTCCTCCACCTTTTGTCCCCATCTGTGCCACTGACGGTCTAAATGTGTGGAAGGCACCAAAGCCTTGCACTACCAGACTATTTTCTGTGGATTTAAACCATATCTTGGTAATGGCACAGGTGTTTATATTCTCCAAAGTGAGAAGGGTTTGTAGGGTGTGAAGTTTCTTGTTTAGGCTCCTAGCACTGAGCAGTAAAATCTTTAGTTTTTGGGGAGTATTATTTGCTATGTCAGTACATTTTTCAATATAGCATTGCCTAAAAAAGGCTCTAAAAGGGTGGATAATGTTTTGGACAATATTTTAAGCCTAGGGGAGACAGGTGCAGACCATCCTTTATAAACTAACTTGGCTTGTCATGTCCTCTCATGCTGATAAATACTGAATCCACCTGAAAAGACACCAGAATCTTAGCCAGTTATTGAAGTCAATAATCTTTTGTTCATACTGTGGCATCATCCTTGGTGAAAGTGGAATTCTGCTCAATGCAAGGCACATACCTGCCTGAGACACATATTTAGGGAGATCAATAATGCCTCTCTTTGGATATATGTCACAAGTTTGAAAGTTTCAGAAAGTCAAATGAGTCAAACCTTTTGTGATGAGGTGTGCCACGTAGAAGGATTTCCTTACCACTGTGGCGATGTGATTATCAAAGGAGAGACTACTGTCCACCTGTGTCCCAAGGTCTCTTATCACACTTTCACTTTCGGTGTTAAGTAGACTACCGCCTATGCGGTAGTTCATGGGTACAGAGTTTTTACCAAAGGGGATGACAATGCACTGTTTGGCATTGAGCTTGAGACCATGTCTTTGACACCAGGCATCTGTCTCAATGAGGCCCTTTTGCAGGATGTCCACATCGTTAGGAGTTTCGATTATGGCTCCTAGTTTGCAGTCATCTGCAAATTTAGTTAGCCAAAGACCTTCTGTGTTAGCCTGTACTACAGGAAAATAATTTTCTTGGGTGGCGAAAGCCAGGGTACCTTTTTGGCTAGGCTTGTATAAGCCCTAGGACCAATAGCCTGGTACCTACCTATGAACCTATGAACCTATGGTCCCAATGCCTTGGCTCCCCTGCCAGCTTTCTCCAGGAAATTTCAACCCCTCCAGCCTATTTTATGTACCTCTACTTAAAGTCATTCTTATTGGAAAAATCTTCTTTCTCCATTCCAGTGTTGGCTTATGGTCAGTCTGTCATAAGTTAGAAAGCAGTCCCTCTTCTACCAAAAGGCACTGGGTCTCAATGTCTAACTCTTGTCCTAAGAAAGGCAATGCATTCCATTATTCTTTAGTTCCAGTTGCTATCTCTATCTTAGTCCTTTTTTCTTTTTTTCTTGTTCCTTTCCTTTATGAACCTGATGCATAACCTGTAGGTGTAACTGTGTTAACCATTACTAATACAAAATCTAGCTATGTGACCCCTTTTCCCATATTTAAAATAAAGTATGTCTATAGCTGATTCTTTCTGTTTATCAGTACTTGACAAATCCAATCTGACATATGGGTCCTCAAGCCTCTTGCCAAATCCAACCTGGCTCCAGCCTCGATTCCCTTAAGAACTCCCCACCCCATTATGCATTTAACCCCTAATTTACCCCATATTTTTTTGCAGCATTTGCAACCAGACATATCGCTGTGAAGCTAAGTGCTCTACCTCTGTTTTTGAAAGTATAGCAACGTTTTTTCTTATAGTTAGTCCCATTATAACTGACAATTATATCTGTAGTCTAGCTTGATACAGAATTAGTCTTTTTCATTTGTTAGATAGCACTACCTTCTCACAGCTTTTTTTTCCCTATCTTGCTAATTTCTTCTGTCAAAAATTCTTTCTGCTAGTGTTGGTTGAGAAAGCTTAGGATATTATTGTTAGTGTTAGATTTTCATAGGTAGATAGTAAGAATAGCATGCATTCTAGAGACTTGTATCTATTAGAGTAGTTATTTGATGGGTCTTTACCTCTACAGCGAATCTTAATGGTAGTGGTTTAGAAAAATTCCATCAGAATATTTAAGAGTGTTGATTGTTGTCCTTGTTTTTTTTTTTTTACTTGTTTGGGTTCACTTCTGGATTTCTCCGTAAACAAGCAAACTAGCTTTAAAAAGTGTTCAGTGTGTGGGGCAGAAGATCCTACTACAAGATCTCCACAATCAGTGTGTAGTCTGCCTGTGTGTCCGTAATCTCTTGGTGGACTGTGAAATTTGTAAAGCGTTTGGTCCACAAATGTTAGCAGATACAAGAAATAAGCTAATTCTGAAAGGCTTGCTTCTGCCAGAATCTGGAGGTAGCTAGGCCTAAAATACACTCTGAAAAACCTTCTAAACCCCAAGACTCAGACGCCAAAAGGAGGCATGCGGCTCCAGTGTTTCCTGACTCAGCTCCAAAACAGCTGAGAGTTGAAGATTAATTGGCTTGGACACCAATGTACACTCATCATCCAGATCTGATCCTCCTGGAACTGATAGCTTTGTGATTCTACCAGGAAGGAGCCTTCAATGGACAAATATGATCAGTTCCCCTCCTTCCAGTCCCTCGTCTGAGCTCTCAGCCAAATCCTTCAAGTCTTACAGGAATGCTTCTGAAGTAGATCCAGACCACTTGCTGCAAAACTTCTTGAGGACACAGATATAGATGGGAATTATTCTGACCCCTTCAGCTCTGAAGGAGGTTGGATCCTCCCAGTTCACCCCAATCTCATTTCCTTCACTGGTCTGTGCCTTGGTTCTAGTGTCATCAGATAACTACTTTATACTACAGCCTGGGGCCTTGGTGCAGACTTCTCTCATAGCTTTGGCACTCATATATCCAAATAAAAACCTGACCATCTCTGGTCTTTTGAAGCCAAGACAGTCTTGGGACTGAGGAGTCAAACTGTTGACCTTGATGATGATTTCGGATCCATTGGGTTCATCTCTGATGCTATTCATTGGACCATCGGCTTTTGGCTTTATATTTTGAGTTCCCTCATTGGAACCATCCAGTCCTATGATCTTAGAGCCTCCTCCTGCCATGGGAACCATCTTTCCAAAGGGAAGGCCAGATCCATTAGTTCAAACGAGGCCTTCAGATCATTCTAAGGTGGGATGGATCAGCCTTCCAGATGCTGGAGAGGATGATTGGTTCTCCTGTTAGAAAATTCACGTAGATCCTATCAGGCACAAAACCACCTAGAGACTCCCTTCTTATCTTGCCTTCCTTCTCTTTAAATATCCATTAGAGATGGCCATACACCACAAATCCCCTGCTCAACAGCAACTACAGTCCCTTGAGAAGTCAGATGACTCACTCACTGACATGGCAAAAGAGAAGATGTTGCAAAAGGAATCATCTAGACACCCTTCAGAGTCTGACTAAGAGGATTGAGAGGGCTCCCCACTATTCCCTCTGAAAGGTGCCTCATTTGGTGATATTTTATAAATTATGCTCCAGAAAGGATCTTGGACCATAGATCCCCCTTTAAGGCATATAGCTCAGCACCATTTACATCCTGGGTGGTGCCTCTGCCAGACAAGCTGCTAGATCTGGAAGTCTGGTGGCTATGGCAAGACCCAAATAACTGTGAGGCAATCCCCTACAAACCTGTGAGGTTACTACAACCACCAAAATACAAACAGTTTGGGGCTAAATCACTGGCTGTAGACTCCATCCTTGTGGGGGTAGCTACAAAAACAGAGCTCTCAGAAGGCTCTCTCTCCATTCACCCACCTAATAAAGAGTTCAGGGCAATGGACAGGGTAGGGAAGCAGATGTATGCTTCAGGCATCTTTGCTCCGAAGGCCTTGAACTACACTACTCACATGAATAGGTTCCAGAGAGATCTGGCTCAGCAAACCTTATCTACTCTGAAGAATACTGTCAGGGCTAAGACTAGTAAACAAATGGAGACAACCATAACTACTGTGTCAAATATAACTAACCTACTCATGCACCTGCTGAACAAAGCACAGAATGGAGTGGCCAGGGCAGCTGAGTCTGATATTGTGATGAAATATCATGCATTGTGCTTATGTGACTTTGCATACTACTTCTAGACGCCATTCACAAATGCTTTCTTTTTTAATGAAGCATCCCTCTTTGGTCCCACAGTGAAGAAATAAATTCAGAAGTGTGAGCAAGATGGCAAGACTCTGTCTGCCATTGGAGCTGAGGCCATACAGACAGCTTATAGTAGGAATCAAAATGGGCCTTTTCTCTCTGGTTCAGGAAGTCTCAGTAGCAACAGTGTGACTCACCATCTGACAGGAGTGGCCATGGCAGAAGTGGTCCCCTTAATGGACGTCATCCCAGAGGCAGAGGGGGTCCACAAATCCATTAAATCAGGCATACTGTGGGCTTTTTACAGATCACAAGCAGTAGTATTCTTAAAGGTCTGACCAACTGCTCCACTTCTGCCTATGTGTTCTGCTATTGTGCAGATCTCTTTCACTTTTTTGCCCAAACAGTATGACTGAGCATCAGTTATATGTGTAGTTATTTTGTGTATATTCTGTTTTGCAGTTTCCACAGGAAGCTTGCCTCTTTGTTTTCATTTTCACACAGAGACATTTGTTACTTGCAGTTCTCTAAAAATATGCAGCTTCATTGAAATTAGTGTACTAATCTCAATTTTTGATTCAGTTTGGTGTCTGTCCAACTCCCAGCAACTCAGAAGATGCAGGGAAGCTTGTTAGAGAAATGGAAGTTCTGGATGTAAAAGTGTGAGCTGTATCTCACTGCAATGGGCCTTACGGGCAAGCCAGATAATGTTTGGTTTTCCATCTATCATAGGCAAGAAAGTCATCAAGGTATTTAATACTCTGTCTTTAAATATGAGAGAAAAACAATTTGGCAGTACTGAAAAAATAAATTCCTGGTATGCTGTGAAACCAAGGGTCCAAGAGAGCATTTATGTATAAGCTACTGAGCTGAAATTCAGAGGATATGATTGTGAATTTGTGCAACTGTATGACTCCTTAGTTAGATTCAGAATAGTTTGTGGCATAAGAAATGACCAGGTAAGAGACAGGCTTCTGAGAGACTGTAAGTTGACATCAGAAAAAAAGCATAGATGTATATCAGGCTATTAAACTGTTATAATCTATAAAGGAGGAGCTGGAAGGATACAAGACTGACACTATATATGTTAAAATAAAAGAGAACTGAAACCAAGGAGCTGAAAATGTTAAACATGTTTTAAAAAGGAAGTCAAATAATCTTCTATCATGTCAAACAAAAAAAATAGTTTGTGGTAACAAATAACCAACCAGGAAAAGCATCCAGTAAGATGTTATGATTACAGACATGATAAGAGGCTATCTAAAGCAAAAATCATATCTGTATAATGTGTGAATGTGATGTACATTTTAGAAGAATATGCTTTAAACATATTTTATTTGATTTAATAAAGCTGGAAATAAATCTCAAATTAAGTCTGGACTGAAAAAATATAGATAAATTGTAAAGCTGTTGAGTTTAACTTAGTCACTGGAAAGGAGTATAACATTATTTGTTTGTCTACATTCAAAATGGTATTTCTAAACTAGAAGCTAAGTAACCCTACATGCTGTATTCTAGACACAAGCTAAAGCCAGGAGATCAAATTTGGATGAACATATAAAATATAAAACATATATAACATATAAAAATACAGTGTATATGCAACTGTTACAAGTGATACCTCTGTAGCATCACTTAACGTAATATAATATATTGGGCAGGGATGCTTGTGTGTCTTAGGTCATGATTACAAGAATTCAAGTAATACAGCTGATAAGTCTGGGTAAAAGTACAGTCTACAGTCAAAATATGCAAATTGTGACAAAAAGTATAGTGGAGTATCCTTCTGGGATGTGTTTTTTTTGATAATGTATAAGAGGGCAATTCACATTTTTACAAGCAGCCAGGAAACTTGAGATGGTTGTTAGTTTACGTTGGTAAGACAATGCCAACACAGACATCGTCTATTTCAAGCTGCAAATTAAATGCATTGAATAAAAGACCGATTTTTTTTTTCAGGCAAAATGGACACAGAAAAGAGAGAATATAGAAAAATATATATTTTTATTAAGACCATCACTGCAAATGCAGAAACAGAAAATGTAGAGTTCAGAGGCAAAGACAGATATCCTAGAAAGCTATTCTGGTTTGTCTGAGGCTCTGTGATACTTGAAAGCTGATCAGCATACTACATTAATACCGAAATGTGGGCAATGATACATGCTGCACACAGACTGCCTAATTCCTAAAAATATGATGAAGTTTGTTTTTGCCTAATTCCTAAAAATATGATGAAGTTTATGTGGAAACAAAATTCTTCATCTGGAATTAATGAAAACCAAAAAACGTTATTTTTTTAATTTGCATCTACTACTGACTCCACAATCTGTTTTTTTTTTTTTATTATTATTAATACTTTTTTTCTCTTTTTGTAAGAAGGTTGTATCCTGTGAAGTTCTGATACAGAAATAATGACCACATTGTATGTAGATGCAAGATAAAAAAAACTGAAGCATTGCTACCACAAGAGGGTAGACCTATTGCCTATGTGCAAAGGACATTGACAGATGCACAAACGAGAGTGAAATAAATGATAAAGTCCCTGGTTGTCAGAAATGTCATTACTATGATAGATTATCTCAAAGGCTGAGTGTTGTGAGTTATTAAGCTTCATCTTACAGGCTCTGGTTTGGTTCCTATGTCTGGCAGTTAGCACAGAGGATTAAGGCTATGAGCTATTACAGAGATGCTTTCTGTGGTACAGGATTTGATTCCTTCAGGCTTCATTTGTGTTCTGTATGAGCTTGAGCAAGTCACTTAGCCAGAGAGTACTTTGAAGCAATTGGGAAATTGGGCTAGGCTTTTCAATGATCTGCTGGATAGCATGGCTAGTAACTACCTATGAACCTTTGTGTACAGCAAGCGTACTGAGTTTCTCATTCTGAGACAGATCCGAAACTCTTACACAGTATTTTCAAGATGTCTCTACACAAAGCACTGGCTTGATCACAAAGACTCTTTTCAAAAGTATGATGAAGAAATGCATTACAAACCAAAAACATTTATGGAAATTGCTGATATGTTGAGTAGATCCCCGCGGTGGTGGTGCTGCGGTAGCGTTGTCGCCTCACAGTAAGACGCTGTCCGGTTCGAATCTCAGCTAGAGCGTCTTCTCCGTGGAGACATGCGTGAATGGGCGTACCTTCGTTGAAGGTTGTGCGTCAGGGCTGGTAACTTGGCACGTAAAAATCAACTACCAATCATTAGTGGACCGGGAAAAGCCAAAAGACACAACAACAACAACAGCTGATATGTTGAGTAGAAGTTCAAGAAAGGCTTGATAGAAGAGGCTCTGGGAGCTCTATTGGTTATTATGCCAATAGTAGTGACAGCTGAGAAACTGTAAGAACTGAAAATTACAATGGCAAATGACACAGAAATGCAATTGTTGCATGAAGCTATGTCAGGATTGCCAGATGGAGCAAAACAATTTCACCTGCTAATCAAATCACACGATACTGTAAGATATAAATTATCCTGCACAGAAGGTCTCTTAATTGAAGGTAATAAAGTTATTCCAAATCTTCTAAGCATTTAGGAATATACAAGTGCTAATGTGTAACTGTTTGTGGATGAATTTTTACTGTATATGTACCAGTATGTGATCAGCATGGTTTCACTAAAGGAAAATCAACACTGAGCAACTTAATTAATTTTTATGGCTATATAACAGAAGCTCTTGATCTGAGTTTGTCTCCTGGTGCAATTTTTTTGGACCTCTCCAAGGCTTTTGATAGCCTATCACACGTGGTTATTATAAAGTGTTTAAGTGATTATAAAATAATTATAAAATAACTGTGGTGGTGGTGCTGCAGTATTGTTGTCGTCTCACAGTAAGACGTTGTCCTGTTCGATTCTCAGCTAAAGCGTCTTCTGTGTGGAGACATGCGTGAATGGGCGTACCTCCGTTGAAGGTTGTGCGTCAGGGCAGGCAACTCAGTACGTAAAAATCTACTGCCAATCATTAGCGGACCGGAGTTCCGCTGTGGCGACCCCTAACCAGAAAAAGCCAAAAGATACAACAACAAGTGATTATAAAATAAACAGTTACATTACAAGGTATATTTGAAATTGGTTGTTGGGTAGAAAATAGAACATTAAGATTCAGATGTTCACTCTAATTATCTACATGTAAAGGCTGGCATTCCTCAGAGATTTGTGTTAGGCCATGACTTCTTCAATCTGGTGTTATCAACATTTCCTAAGAACAAAAATAGTGCGTATTAAAGTACCCTGATTGTAAAACTGGATTTACATTACAAAAATGTTCTGACATGGATGAGCTAAATAAATATCTAAACTTTGTTAGTGACTGGGAAAAGGCTGTAGTATTATCATTTAGTATAGACAAGTGCAAAGTTATGTATTTTTAGAAATAAAATTATTAAACAGCTGGTTTCTCAACTGGAAGAAGTCAAGAAATGTAAAGATTTAGGAATGCTGATTTCTTGAAAAAAATAAATCTCATTCTGAGGACATAGTAGCCATAATTACTAGACGTATGGGCTATTTGTTAAGAAAACTATCAACAAGGGATGAAAGTGTATTAACACTAGTATTCAAAACTTATATCAGACCTCTCCTGGAATATAATAATTCATTCTGTGCCTATACAAGAGGACAGCTGAGAAAGCTGGAGGGAATTCAGAGACAATTTACAGGGAGGAATGAAGTTTAAAAGAAGGCAGAACTTAAATGAGATATGTAATGTTTGAATGAAAATGATTGGATAGATTATAAGGGATGCTTAATGTTTGCAACTGGGAGTGTGTTAGAATGGTTTGTGATGTAAAATGCTTGCAAGTAGGATTGTGTCGCTGTGGATTGTTTTTATTTATATGAATATATGATTGCCTATGTCATAAGTAATGGCTTAATAAAGATGTTTCTTGTTTAAAAAAAGGGCAGGAGATGAATCATTTATGTAATGTTGCTTAGGTTACATAATATTTAACAATATATGTGAGATGTTTCTTGTTAAAAAAAGGGCAGGAATTGAATAATTTATGTAATGTTGCTTAGGTTACATGATATTTAACAAGATATATGAAGTCTAATGTTTGTAAACATGAACTTGTTAATACAGTTTGATTGCGTTTATATAAATGTAAATTTGCCTATGTCACAAGTGATAACTCAAAAAGTTGTTTAAAAAAATTATGAAGCTGAAGAACATTGGATATGGATCACAATGTGAGACATTAAAATTATTTAGTGTCTGTTACAGTTATATTCAGGCTAAATTAATCTTAGCATACATTTTTATGATCCATTTCTGCAAATCATGTTCAATTTAGAGATTAATACCTGCGTTAAAATGCATAAGCATAATAATATTAATAATTAATAAAAATGGGCAATTCTGTGATGAGGTCTCAGTATATTTCTGTTTGAATTACAAAACTGTAGAATGACTTCCATTTAATATTAATCAATCTAAGAGCTTGGAAACTTGTAGAAATGCCTACATATCATATTTGGAGGAATCAACACTTCTTGACAATCTGATCAGCATAAAATGCTGCCTTTGAACTTATAAACCTATGAACTGATGAACTTATGTGTGTTTGTGGTAAATTAAATTGTCTTATGATGATTGTTCTGAGGTTTCTGATGTGAGATTAGTAAATTTTAGTTTTGGGGAGCAATAATAGAAAAGTTATAGGTCTTCCGAGTGGGTAGTATATTTGGTGCTAGTATCACTGTTATTAAGTGTATCTCAGAAAGAAAGTAATATATTTTGCAAATTATTATATTGTATTAGTATAATTTTTGTCAAAAGTTGAAGTTACAGTATTTAGCTTAAATTGTAAAATGAATTACTGTAAAGAAAGGGTGATATTTACTGGCTAACAAACAGTATTACTTCAGATTTAGTTTCTTCCTCGATTCTGATCAGTGCACCCACCTTTAACTGTAGTGTGTACCTGATATGAATCTCACTGTGCACTTGGTAATTGTTAATGACCTTTATGCTGTAGATACTGCTTTTATAACCTAATACATTGCCATTTAATAGATTACCATGTGTAAGGCCACTCTCTAACCAAGTGGGATAGGTTAATTCGAGCAGGAAAAGAGAAAACTGGCTAGGCTTAAAATGGCCCACGAGGGCAGCTAGCCTGGTATTTACGTATGAGTCTATGACCCTATGAATCAAATGCTGCTGAAGGTGCATGACTCACATATCAGAATGTAAGGGGAACAATGTATATATCATGTACTGGCCCAACATGATAGCACAAATAGAGCAGACGGTGCAACATGATATCTTTTGTAGCATGCATAGGATGTAACACTATCCTTTGTAGCATGCAGAGAAAACAGCATCAGAAGGGGGAAATTATAGCTGTTGACATACCAGCATTGCTGTGGCTAAATGTGGTAAGTGGCTAACTTCAGGGTAACCACTTAAGTTTCTATTCTATATTGATTATTACTGTAAATATCCAGAAATTATTAATTTCAAAGATGTGACACCTAAATCAGAGATTAACATATTCAAATTAGTATCCACAAAACATGAAATACCAGAACAGGTGATGTTGGATACTGTTTTGCAGTTCACATGCTAGGAGTTCAGAAATGTTTCTAAACAAGGGAATTCAAAGATGTTACATCAGTCCAGAGACATCTACAGTGCAGTGAGAAAGTTGACTGTAGGATTCCAGCTGAAAAGGATGTCTAAAGAAATGCAATCATATTTTTCAACCTCTTACAGCAAGCAATCTGGACAAAGCTGTTAAAAGTGGGGCAAAGGCTCAAAAGTGGAGGCAATTTTTACGTATTGTTCTTTCAAACTTAGAAAAATTGATAGAATAACAGGTTTTAGATTAGTATGAATTTTCTGAAGGGTATGAAGTATAAAACTCAAATGCCCTATCATTCTTTCCTAACTTTAGTCTTTAATGATTTTCCACTGATTTGCCAGAAAACCATAATTTTATGAAAAAGTGACCAAAAATATGAGGCAAAAATCTAGACATTCTTCAAAAATCTGGGCAGTTGAGAGGTATGAATGCAAAGCATAGTGCAAATAAACTATTGTTTAACATTGTCAGAAAACAGAAATACTCTGCTGCAAGCAGTAAGACTCTCTTCTTTACATGTGTTGATGGGAAGAAGGCTGAGTTGAAAAGTTCCTAACATCATTTTTGTTACTAAGGTCAAAAAGTAAAATTTAAGCACCTGAACGTTTACAACAAAGGCAGCTAAAATAAAAACAATTATATGGCAGAACTGACACAAACATGTCATTGCTAAAGGAAGGAGAAAGGGTTAGAGTGACATTGGATTATAACTAAGGTCAAAAGTAACAGATCCAAGCAACTATGCTAGCTGTCACAAAAACCCAAGATCATATCTGGTTGAAGGAGATTACATGTAGCTTTACAGACAGAGGAGTAGACACTTAGCAGAGCAAGTGTTTGTATCTGTAAGTTGGACAACCCGCTCCACTAAGGAGCTATCAGAGACTGTTGTGAAGGTTCCAGTAAATCAATCTTCAGCTATCATGAAATCTACAGATACAGGATTTACCAGTAAGATATCTATTAAAATATTAACTTCTGTCACCCCATGATATTGCAAAAGTGAGTGTCACTGAAATGAAACAGGACAGTTGACTCTATACTCACTATGGTAGAGCCACCAAGAAAACACTCCAGTATCAGAACTATACATAGCTGTTATTAAACGTTCATTCTTTTAGTGCAGGGATGTGGAGTGATAAATACCTTAATTATATCACCATGTCCCTCTGTATATCTGACAACATGTTGTGCATAAGTGTACTGAAAAGCATTCACATTTTCATTCACATTTTCATGATGAACAAACAATGATGCATTCGACTTACTTAACGTGCATTTAACAAGAACCTTTAATGAACTGCTGAAGGAGGAAAGTCACATGACAAACTGATCACAGTAATGGTAACTTCCCTTAAAGTGACAGCTACTGAGTAATCCTGTACGCTTCATAGATATGTGCATATATTTGTGTGTATGTATATATATATATATATATAGAGAGAGAGAGAGAGAGAGATATAGATATCGATATATGTATGTAACAGTACCTAGACTGTGCAACAACATATTCTGTAGTGCTTGTAAAGTGTAAGTTATTGTGACTGTGCAGGGAGGTAGTTTGTGTAGAGTAAATAAAGGGAAAGATCCTCAGAATGTACCTTGATAGGGGTAGGAAAAAGGGGGGGGGGTTGTACCCATGCTCTGCAGTGATATACATTGCAGGTAATAGCTGGTATCATGGAAGGTACATAGACTGAATAGTGATATAATGTGTGTAGTGCAAATAATGTGAGAGGTGCCTTGAATGTACAGTTATATAAAGTATTAAGTGACAGTAAATGCATGAAACATTGTAACTGTGCAGCAAGATAATGTGCAGAAAGAGGGGGCATATAATTTATGAAGTATATCTGCCTAAAACTCCAGACTAGTTCAGAGTTTTCTCATAAAAAAAATAATGTTTAAACTAGTATGCTGATACTGTTGATCTTTTTTTCGACATGCTTAAGGACTCAGTCATGGATGAAATGGGTCTCGGGGCCTGTCTATTTAATTAGTTAAATAAAATAGAAAGAAATATAAACATAAACATAGATAAAATGTGTGTGCAGTGCAAATAAAAGGAGAAAAAAGAGATATGCAGTGATGCATATTTATTTTTAGATAAAAAGAGAGAGCAGTGCCTCTAAAGTACAGTGATATACATGGTGCATATAAAGGGAGAAGCACCCTAAATGTATAGTAGTACATGTTTAGAGCTGAAGAAAGGGGAAATGCTTTGAGTATGCAATACTATATGTTATATAGTGTTTAATGCAGGCAAATGGGAGGTGCCCAAATGTGTAGTGATATAGCAGTGTATGTCAGATGATCAAGTTTTCAGAAACTCGAAATTCATATGGTCAAGACCATATGATCGAGTTTCTGAAAACTAACGCAAAAAAAACACAAAAATCTACCCATTTTTTATTTTTTGCAGGGGGCAAGTTCCCCTGCACTCCCTGTGTGGGAGGATGCACCACCCACACCCCTGCAAATTTAATATACCAACTCCAAGATCACACTAGAGTGAGGAAAATGATAAATTTCCCGATCTGCACTGTACCCCAATCTCCATCCAAAAGCTTTGAGTTTTCAAACAATCAGTCATATGGTCTTAACCATATGAATTTCAAGTTCCAGAAAACTTGATCAGCTGATAGAGACCCAATATAACATGTGCTGAAAAAGAAGGCTGTGCGCTCTTTGTGAATTGAATCCTGTAGTACAAGATATGTAGTACAGGAATGGGCAGTTGTATTCAATACACATTAAGTCATATGTGCAGTATACATAAAGGGGGACATGCCCTGAATCTGAAATGGTATAATATTTGTAGTGCAAGAAAGGGGTAGTGGATGAATGTGGAGTAAGAAAGTATCCTTCTCACCTGTCTTAGATATGGAATTCCCATTACAGCAGCATAAAAACATAAAGACTGCACCATTTGCAAACAGTTTCAAATAACATTTACAGATTCATTACTCTTGTCCTGCAAATAGAATTTCACTGTTCTGTCAAAAGCAAAATAGTTCCCCGTTAGAGACAGAGGTACTGCATTAATAGCCTTACTAAGTTACACATTAATCAGCTTAGACTCTTTCTTTACCAGAAGGCTAACAAAATGGATCTCCTCCTATAACCTTTGATTCCACTCTGCCTCTATTCCCCCTACGTATAGACCCCTCAAAGTAAACTCCTTTTCACAGATCACAGTTTTTCTCTTTACCCCTTCCTTGCAAATAAAGGAATATTTCCCAGCAAAGCTCAAATCAGTTTGCTCCTTCCCCACAATTCGAAATTAACTCCGACTATCTCCTTAAAAAGCACTTGTGAATGTTCTAGTAATAGCAACTTTGCATAAATGGATCAGTTTTATTTTTTTTTCTACCACTTAGCATCAGTAACAAACATTCACTGAACTTCCTGTTAATTGCTTACTAAGTCCAACCAAACCTCTCTTCGTTCACTACTAGTGTCTTTCTTTTTCCTAAAATATTGCTGCTACCATCTATAATTCCCACCTCTCGCTCCACCTTCCCTTTCTTCTCCTTCTATCCATAAGTTGCATATAGTATAATTAATTCATAGGTGTGTTGTATAAGTTATTCTGCATGTTATAATAAACTGCTGTTGTTATATATAAATATTACTAATAGCACTATCAGAATATAGTTTGTTGTCATTGTATAAAATATTTTGTAAAAGTTGTCATTGTCATTTTTGCTTTCAGATATATTTACATGCCAGGCTAACCCTGAAGTTTGTCCATCTTGATTTGTATTTTACCCCAGTTAACAAATGACAGTAAAATAAAATTTAGTTTTGTACAGATTTAATGTAAAGACGTCTCATATGTATAGAGATATAATATCTGCAGATGGAACATGTCTAGTGACACACTGTCTGTAGTACACATGAAGGGGAGGTATCCTAAATGTTTATTGCCTTGTGATATTTAGCAATAGTAGTGCCACAGTCAGGCCATATGCATTATTAGAAATGGGTCTATGTCAAATGTTCGAACGTCCAAAATGTCGAATACCATATGGTCGAGACCATATGGTTGACATTTGGATGTTCGAATGTAAAATAAAAAAAAATAAAAAAAACGCACCTTAACAGTGCGAGCATGGGATCAAACCCCCTGCACCCCCACACCCCCACTACTTAAATATATCAACTCCGAGACCACACTTCAGTACAGAAGAGGGAAATTCTCCCATTCTGCACCGGACGGCGCCGTTAAAAGTCAATCTTTGAACACTTGAAAGGTCGCTCATATGGTCTTGACCATATGACGTTCAACATTTCCAGCATTCGAAGATTTAATATAGACCCTTAGAAACATGGTGCTGCATACCAGGCACAGATTACTAAGCTATAGTTATGAAGCAGGGAAGCTATGTAGATAGCACACATGTCACTGGAGCTGTACTAGAGGAAGACAGTCAGACAGTACACATTTGACATGGATAAAGCTCTTAAAGTAACTACAGAGGGGTGCTATGTACATGGCGCAGATAGAAGCATAGACTGGCAGACAAAAAAATGGTCATAAAGACTTAAGTGACAGAAAAAAAATCACAATACTAAAAAAAAAAAAATACCACAATACCAAAAAAAAAAAATACCACAATACCAACAAAAAATACAATGCTAGAAGTCTAAACCTCAAATAGGCAATCTCCAAGCACTTGACCCCACCCAATTCAGATTTGTCAGGGGCAGATCTTGCCTGTTGAACCTGGTTGACTTCTTTGAGACTGTCATCAAGGCTCTGGATGAGGGAAATTCAGTACATACAGCTTACCTTGTCTTGGCCAAGGCCTTTCACACAATCCCCCACTTGGGCATCATCAAAAAGCTAACTCAACTTGGCATAAAATCCCTATCTTGTCAGATGGGTGGCCAACTAGCTCACCGATAGGACCCACAAAGTCAAAATAGGCACCACCACCTTTGACAACAGACCTGTCACTAGTGGTGTTCCCCAGGGATCTGTCCTCGGACCCCTACTATTTGGCATCTACTTCTCAGAGGTCCAGGCAAAGACAAAGTGCCTGTGGCTGACCAAATATGCTGATGACTGTAAGTTGGGTGCTGTCATTGACTCCCCAAATGATGTTAACAGACTGCAAGAAAATCTCACAGCAACAAATGACTAGTGCCAAAGTCATGACCTTAAGTTAAAAGCAAAAAAATGTATTATCTTACCATTCATCAAAAAAACAGCCCCTACTGATTACCACATCAACGGCAACCTTCTAAGCACACAACCTGTGGTGAGAGACCTGGGTACTCAGTTTAACAATAATCTTACATTTGACCATCACATAGTGGCAATGGTCAGAAAAGCCTTTTACTTGGATCATCTCATAATTAAAGGGATTGCATCCAGAAAAAAGGAGGTTATTACCTCTCTGTACTCCTCCCTCATTAGGCCTATAATTGGGTATAACACCTCATTTGGTATGTACCTCTCTAAACACCTGCATCAACTGGAAAGGCCACAGAAATACCTCACAAAGAGAATCCATGGCCTCCAACACCTGTCCTATGTGGACAGGCTCAAATCACTATCACTCTGCTTGTTATCATACTGATTGCTCAAAGGTGAGCTGTGTCTTGCCTACAAGGCAATATCAGACTCTGCCCTACTAGAGATGCTCCATATCCATAAGTCTAACTCCGCACGCATTACCCTCTCAAAAGGCCTAAATCTGATATGCGACATCAACAAAACCTGATGGAGAGACAGGTTTGTCTCCCAGAGGCTGCCCTGTCTCTGGAATAAACTTCCCATACATGTCAAACAGAGTACTTTGCTGACCCTCTTCAAGAGCAACCTTGATGAGTGGATGGGAAACCACAAATTTGTCCCAGGGGTTCTATCTTTGTCCCTCATTAGCAGGGGTGACAGGTGCCGACTTAGGTTTCTTTTTGGGGATAAACTCTTGGCTAAGCTTGTAAGGGCCCTAGAGCCATTAGCCTAGTAACCTCCTATGATCCTATGGTAGGGCAGAGTTTCACATGTAAAGAGTTATATGTCATGCATTAAGACAGTTGGATAGCTTTACAGAAATATTAATTGATGGTGATATTGATGATTATAATCTTTTGCAGACAAGACTTGCCAGTTTAGTTTTTAATTTCATTTTGCGAAGCATCTCAGTGCCAGTGCTTTGTTTGTGTTAATTTTATTAACTGTCTGTAGTATAATGCCATTCATTTTCTTTTTAATGTTGACTGTCTAATTATTTTAATTTTTCCAGTTTTATGCAACTTATGATACAATATAGTCTTACTGGCTTGTCTGAAATGGTTACTTTTATTATTGACACCTTTTCTTTTGTCAGCATTCTGTCATTTTATGTTAAGCCTTCTTTGTTCTTATGTATCATACTAGGTATGTTCAAAACATTTTTTTCATTTTGTTAGCTGTTTATTTTAATTATGCAACCTTAATATTTTAATTTTTTTGAATTTGTTTATCTGTGTTTTGTGATATTTTGTCAGGAATGGTTTAAGATTAGTTCTTAGACTTTATTGTTGGTACAGTCTTTTCTGTTGTTGCAAGGCTGTCTGTCTGCAAAAATGCACTCAGTTTGACAGAGGTAATTGCAACAGAAGTTCAGCTTTTTCTGATGTGCAGCAACTTCAGACATGAGTATTGTGGCAAATTAAGTGCAGAGGACAAATACCCCCTCAAATATGCACACTAAGCCATTGTTTGAATCCTGCTGTGAAGTTTGGGTAATTGGTAGCATATTGGAATTAGGAAATGCTGTCTTTGCACTCATACCTTGAAACTTTCAGAGTTTATTGTTTAATTTTAATGGTATTTAATTTTCCTGTGTACAGTGCATGGTTTTAAACAGTCCGATTAACATTAACTATTTTTACAGAAGTGGCCATCGGTGTTACATTTGGGCACCTTCTTACCTTCATCATTTACTGGTTAATAATAGTGTGTGTGTGTGTGTGTGTGTGTGTGTGTGTGTGTGTGTGTGTGTGTGTGTGTCTGTGTGTGTGTGTGTGTGTCTGTGTGTGTGTGTGTGTGTGTGTGTGTGTGTGCGTGTGTGTGTGTGTGTGTGTGTGTGTGTGTGTGTGTCTGTGTGTGTGTGTGTGTGTCTGTGTGTGTGTGATCTTCTGAAGGAAGGAAATGGTACATAAGTATGTGACATCTCACCTGTGCTGACTGGAATCAGCTTTCTGACATATATCCTTGTCTACATACACACTGATCATAATGTATACTGGCCTGTTGTCTGCGTCTTTCCTCCTTGTTTCATGTACATCTTGTACTGTAGTGAGTAAGTCATTACATCAAACACAGACTGGCTGTGTGCTGCATACCGGTCAATGGTAGCATGCATATATGAGTCACTTTGTAAAACTGGAGTTACATGACTCATGGTTCCCTTTTCTTAGCAGGTACCTACAGGATGTGCACACATGCTGCTCACACAAATTCAGTTTGCACAGCTATGCTTTTTATCCTGCTGAACGACTACAACTTACTGACTAGATAGCTTGTGGAGATATTATTAGCCAGTAAATGATGAAGGTATTGCAGTACAATCTAGCAGTGACTTTTGGTGTCTCTATATCTTTTGCATGTCACTTAGTGTGGCTATTGCCCATACAATGTTTGCCAGGAAAGAATTCTTTAATTCATGGAGGTATAATGCACTCAGTATCACATATTCTCTGACAGCAGTATTAATAACCTTCTACATATATGAAACTAGCAAGGTTACAGCATCCAAAAAGTCGCCATCAGAAGTGTTACATACGGAGGAACTAAATTTAGTATTTTATATCTGTTTACTTGTCACAGCCATTTTGAATTTGACAAGTGGAATGAAAAAACCCAAACAACATTAATTGACCACATCATTTATAGTCGCTTTTCATTAGTTATTTTATTTCGTTTTACCAAATTTCTCAATAAAGAATCCAGTTCATATATACTCTTCACTTCTCTTAGTTTCTGACAGAAGAAATACTGGACAAGAGAAGAGAAAAAGGCACATATACTACAGCAGCTGCATTACAACTGTGATATCTGAAAACAAGTATTAATTTTTAAACAGAATGAGTTTGGAATAAAAGAGCACTAACATTTTTTGTCATTGTAATTGATCTAGGATCCTTTTGTTTGTAAAATGGGCTTGTATGGAGTAGCACCACTTCTTAGATCAGTGTGATGAAAAAAATGAAATAGTTTATGAAGAGTAAGTAAGCATAAGAAATCCTGACAGACATGCCTACCGTGGGATTGGAGCATGCTGATATTTCTGCCATCATAAAAAGTATAAGTACATAGATTTCTACACGCAGCAATATTGAGCCATAAACTGTAATAAGATTGTGGCCTCCTGCAATTTTGTTACACCTGAAGTGCTGAATCAATACAGAAAACATTTCTCTCCTACACTGATGTAATAGTGTAAGAACCAGATTTTCTACTCAGTCTACAGAGAACACATTTCTGTATCAAATATGCACGATTGAAAAGAGGAGATTTGAGTTCAAGGGCCATGAGACTGTAAGATTCATATTTAGAAGTGGCAATTTGTATGGCACAAATCATAGGTTTAGATACTAAAATGGTACCTGCTGGTTAGGGAGGTGTAGCTCTACAGGCATTCCTGTTTGAACATATATCTGGCTATGGGTGATAGCAATGGCAATATATAAAAAGCAAACCACTGCCCTCTACTGGTTACAGATAACTAAGAAGAAAATTGCCTGGCTAATTGTGTATACAGATCTGCATCCCAATGCCATTTACAGATGCTTCTGAGCTAATGACCTCACATGCTATACCAAAAGCTATGGAGACATTCACATGCATGTAGCATTTGCAAGCACATATCAGTGGCATGCACAAAAACAACTCTTTGCAAGTCAATCCATTTTTTTAATTGTGAATGTCAATAAAAGACAGGGTTTCCAGTCCTGGGTGTGGTTTAGAAACACAAGTATTTAATTATTTATTGATTACTTAACACTAGTTTATAGGGAAATTCTGACTGGGCACAGGTGCCCCTTCCCAGTGGCGACGTAAGGGGAAACGCTCCAAGGTATCACACTTAATGCAATCAATGTTTACAGTAACAAATTTTATAATGCAGTTTCATTAAATATACAGCATAACAGTCAGTATAATAAAATTTGTATTGATATTCACAAACATTAAATTTACAAGCCTTGTACCGAGACTTTACAGATAGAAGAGTGATGTATAAGATAGGTAGGGGCAATTTAAGAAATAAATTAGAGTGAGGTATTAGAGGAGATAAGCAAGTCTGAGTGATAGAGAAGAAATGACGGATGAATAATTCAGTTGTGCTAATTAGAAATAGGTATAATAGTTTAAGAAGTACAATAAAGTGAGGTATTTGAAGGGAGGGGATAAACAGGTTAAGTGATTTAGTGCTTTAAAGGGAGGTAAAAGAAAGGTGATGAAGGGGGTTTAAGAGCTAAGTCTCAGATGAGGAGTAGAGACAAAACTAGGAGGCAGAGACAAAGTCTTTTAGCAATGGTTTGAAAAGATGAAGGTGTGTGATATACCTAATAGATATAGTACTTTTATTCTAAGTTCTAGCTACATTAATGGACTAGAGACTGACTGACAAGGAAGTTAAGTGGATTACATAACATGTATATGAGGTCAAAGAGATTTAGATCAATCACTTTCCAAATTTGCAGACAGGGCTTTGCTCTTTATGTTGTGTTATTTTCTGTGTACATTTTTACACATCTGTGCACAGTGCATACTATAACCATTATACAAAGCTCACATGTTTCATGTAGGAATGTGGCATTCTTTCTTGGAAATTTAGAAATGTCTGTCTTGTTATAATTTTTGCTGTACTAATAATGTATATATAGTTATGAGATGTTATGGCTTGCACTTCTGACCTTCCTTTTTATACACATTTTCCTTCTTTGTAATGATAAGAACTCATTTAACCCATTCCATTTGTACAAATTCAGCATAAGTAGTCACAGGGAAGCATGTCTGATCTTTCTGTTTAAGCCCCATTACAACATAACATATCACCCTCCTCTCTTTGCCAACTTGTATTCAACCCACCATCATTGTTCTAACACTAGTACCTAAATTAGTTTAATACATTTTCTAAAGGATATGAAGTTTAAAAGTCAAATATCTGTCATTATGTAGTGACTTAAATTCTCAATGATTTGTCAGGAAAAAACACAAAATTTATTAGTAACAGACCAAATATATAAAACAAAAATCTGGACATGCTGCAAAATTTTTAAAAGTTGAGAGGCATGGGTGGAGGCATGACTGAAATTGAAGTTAATGGAACATCTGAATTCAAACTCTGATCTTGAAACTAAAATATCCATTTCAGACAGCTTCACTGTATTTTCTACATCAGAATTCTGATTTTGACAATGGTATGTTTCCGGATCAACATCACAATTATTTTTCTTCTCTGAGAAGATAGTAGATGAGATACCTGGGCATACTCACACTTAGTAAATTAAAAATGGGAATGATTGATTATATTTATGTGATTCCCATTTGTCTTCAAAACTTTGCCACTGAAATCAACAAGATGGTATAACTATGGGTGTAAGATGTTTCTTCACAAATTTACTCCTGGCATTGCACCAATGTCCTTAATGGACAAGGGCAGCCTGTGTCACTTCATATACAAACCTGTATTGCAACTCATAAAATTCCTTGGGGTATTGACACGTGTTAAAGATATTTTTGTAAATTTAGAGTAAGCTTGACTAGCCTTAAAATGGCTCTTTGGCTGACTTCCAAGGTGGATGCACATAAATATTTCAGCTTCTGTTTTAGGTTGCAGTAGAGGAACATATTTTTCTTTTTTTCTCTTATGTTTCCATGGAGACAAGCTGATACTAGAGCAATAAAAGAATGAACACAAGGCTAAAAGTTAATGATTTCTGAAAGCCTGCAGGTTGTTTTACATCTGGGGTGGCAGGAATAAAGATAAAAAAGAAGAGCAAATACCAATTAGTTTAAGTAGAAAACAAAACATGCATTCTAGTATAGATAATGTCAATTTCAGGTTAATTAGGGCCTGTGCTAGTAGTTGTCTATTTGGCACAAATGTTCCTATTAGGAGGGTTAAACTTCATTGTTTGAAGATGCACATAGTTATGTGCATTTGTATTAAGTTAACAGGTTATACAGCTGTTCTGGGAGTGTGTTTGATTTTCTGTTTGAAGGTTTTAGTAAAACAAAACATCTTGTAAAATGTGACATATATTCCAATGTTGATGATAAGACAGAGTAAGTGTGGATTTTTTGAACAGGGCAATAGAAGCAATAGAAACATTTGCATTTCCTGATACAATAATAAGGTTAATAAGAAGGATGTATGTGGGATCAGAGGCAAAAATCAACATGGGAAGGTCTCTCTCAGATAAGTTGTGCCTGAACATAGGATCCAGGCAGGGGTGTCCTCTTTCCCCTTTGTTATATTTCGAACCATTGGCAAAGAAAACAGGGGACTCAGAAATTCAAGTGTATAATTGGTATGGTGTTCAAGACAAGTTGACTTTATTTGCACATGATATTATTTTGTACCTGATGGAACCAGAAAGGGGCAACTTATTGTACTGGAGCATTCTGAGACAGTTCTGTTTTTTTTCGGGATATAAAATTAATGAAGATAAAAAAGACTATAGCTATAAACTATGTACTCACACATAAATTGGTTCAGCAATACCTATATTTATGGAGACTTAATAAAATAAAGTATTTATTTGGAGTATGGATTAAAAAGGATTCTGTTATGGAAGCTAAGGATATGTAATAAGAGACAAAACAAAAGATAATACAAAACCTGAGAAACTGGAAGCTATTGCCCATGGATACAAACAGCAAGATGCAAATAGTAAAAATGATATAATCCTTTTAATTTTATACAAAGGGCAGGCATTTTTTTTAATCAAGCAGAGAAAAAGTTGTGGATAGTAATTCATAAAGAGATGAAGTATTTTAATTGGGAGGGGAAGAGGGCAGGAGTCAAATGGGATGGGTTGATCCTCCCAATAGAACATGGAGATTTAGGATTACCCGATTTGAAGGGGAATTTTTAGAGCTACACAGTTAAGGCTCTTATACATAACACAAGCAGAAAGCTACAGTTCAAAGTGGAAAGGAATGATGATGAAGCAGCGGGGTAATTCAAGAAATAAGGAAACAGTGGGATTTTGGATGCAGATCCTTAAGGACAATAACAGTCATACAGAATTGAGAGAAAATACTCAGAAAGATAGACATGAGAAAAGCAATCCACAGTATTATAATGGATCAGGATTTATCATGCACTATTGCAAATAATAAGCTAAAAATTTCAGCACAGGCAGGAAAACTTAGAAGATACACAGATAAATAAAAAGGAAAAGTACAAAATAAGCAATTTATTGATGACCCCAAAAAGTTCTATAGGGAATGGGAAACAAGGTAAAAAGAATTGAAAGACCACCAAAAAAGAAGAAATATATACATTTTAGAGAAATATTTGTGAAGCTCCTGTGGAACATAACAAGGATGCTAAATGGATAGAAGAAGTAAAAGAAATGATAAGAAATTCAAGGATACAGGATATGAAATGGGATGAAGTAACAGCCAGAGAAATTGAAACAAAGTTAAGAAAAGCCTCTGATTGGAAAACCCCAGGCACAGATCCAGTACCTAACTTCTGGTTAAAGGTATTAACATCTTTGCATGAAGATTTAGCCATGAGTAAGAACTACTTATATGCGCACCCAGAACAGGCACCAACCTGGCTAACAACAGGAAAAACAGTGTTCTTACTTAAGAGTGAACCTGCAAGCTACCCTAAAAATTATAAACCAATAACTTGTCTTCCAACGACATATAAACTATATACTGGAACTGATGCTGACAAAGTTTATCGTCATTTAGAAGAAAAAATCATGGCAATAGAACAAAAGGGCAATAAAAGAAAGTCATAGGGAACAAAATATTATTTGTTGCTAAATAAAGTCATAATGGAGAACTGTAAAAAAAGGGAAGAAACTAAGCATGGCATGAATTGACTAAAAAAGTATTTGACAATATCCCACATTCATGGATAAGAGTGCTTAAAATATACAAGATACACCCTGCACTGATTAATTACATTATAGTGACCATGAAACAGTGGTAGACCACTTTGCAATTACGCCATGATAAAGGACAAATTTTTATTCTAGGGATAAAAATTAATAGAGGGATATTCCAGGGTGACTCCCTGTCACCGCTGCTATTCTGTCTTGCCATTAACTCATTAAGCTGTCTACTTAACAGATTAGGTCATGGCTACAATTTGGCTCCCAGAAAGCAACAAAGTGTAAAGACTTCTCATCTTCTCTTCGTCAATGATTTAAAATTGTATAGCTCATCAGATGAGGAACTGAAAGTACAACTTGCAAGTAGTCAAAACTTTTTCAGATGATATAAGAATGTAATTTGGTCTTGATAAAAACCTTTAAAGCAGGAAAGCTGCAGAACCAAGAAAACATCAGTTTGGGAAAAGAATGTTATATAAAAGAACTTGAACAAGAGGGATTATATAAATATTTGGGAATTGATGAAGGATCAACAATAAAACATGAACAAATGCGAATAAAATTAAGGACAATTTTAGAAGACTTAAATTAATCCTGAAAACAGCATTGACATCTAGGAACAAAATTCAAACTATAAAACAATTTGTTCTTTCTGTCCTAACTTATAGTTTTGGAATGACTAACTGGCCCCAAAAGATTTTGAACAGGTTAGACAGGAAAACAAGAAGGATGTTTCATGCTTATCAAATGATTTATAAAAGTCAGTGCATACCAAGATTATATATTCCCCATACCGAAGGAGGTATGGCCCTCCTTGAAATTGATTATATGTATAGATCTGCAATCGTGGGACTGCACACATATCTGCTGACCTCAAAAGACCCAAATGTAGTGAAAGTTTTGAAACATGAGGAGAATAAATCTAAGATGACTTCCTTGCTTAGTCTAGCAGTAGCATATTGGTGTCAAGCAAAATCAGAGGTAGATAAAAATCAAGCAACAACCGAATGGACCAAAAAACAAAAGAAAAAAATATAAGGTGAAGGATCAGATGAGAAAACAAGAAATGTGGAAAATGCATAAATATAGTTGGAAGTATAGAAAACTCCTGGAAGAACCTTATGCTGAATGTGTAAATATCTTATGTATAGTATGGTAGCAATTGTTCTGGAGCTTTTCTCCCCAGGCCTCCACTGAAAATGGACAGCTCTATCTAGTCGGACCTTCCCAGTAAACAAATATAAAATAAATAATAAATAAAATGTTGATCAGGACCAAACGCAGGAATGGTTAAGGAGAGGCGAATTCAAACCAAAAGATGAAAGGTTAATATTAGCGGCCCAAGATAGTGGGCTATGTACACATTGGTTTACATAGTCTATTGAACATGTAGGAGAAACAGACAAATGTAGGTTTTGTAAAACAGAATTTGAAATTCGCACACCTCATTGCTGGTTGTGATATACTAATGGCAGAAGGACTGTATACTGGAAGGCATAATAATTTTTTTGAATCATAGGGATCTTCTGCTTCTGGCTCTGCCCACTCCATTCACCTTCGCTCAGCCTGGGCTCTCTCTGCTTCTCTACCCTACCTTCATTCCCACCCACCCCCACTTTCTTTACATATATACTCTCTTACCACACCCTTCCTTCTATCTAACCAGTCACTCTCTCTAACTAATCTAACACCTGCTTCATTCCTATAACCACTCCCACCTATCTCTCCTCCCTTACATTCTCACTACACCCCCTTCCCCTCCTCACTAACTCCTTTTCATTTCTAATCACACCCTCTCTGCTTTCTCTGCTTTCACTACTCCTAGTCACTGCATTCTTGACTCATCTACCACTCTTCCCTCTTCCTACCTACTCTCTAGTTATGTGGCCACTCTATCTGTTCATCACCTTTCTCTTCTTCCTCTCTCTAATAACCTCTTACCATTCACCACTCTACTATCAATCCCCTTCATCTACTCTCTCCTATACACATAACACTGATACTATCTTTTACCCACAATTAATCTCACCATCTCTCTTCCATATTTTACCATCTGCCCTCTTCAAACTTTCTACATATTCTAAATCATCTCTCCATGAACTTACTCTCCTCTCTTCTCACTATCTTTGACACTCTTCTTTTGGATGGAGACATCCACCCTAACTCATGGCCTCCCACATCCTCCTTGCGCAATATCACTACTCATACTCCTCCTCCTCACTTACCCCTTCCTACCAGTAATTCCCCTTCCAAATATCTAAAAGTCTTCTCTCTAAATATTCAAAGTATTGTAAATAAAGTAACAGACCTGGACTCCTGGATATCTAACACATCTCCTTACATTCTTGCCCTATCAGAAAATTGTCTGAGACCTCACATCCTTAACACAGAAATCCTACCTCCAGGTTATAATATCTTTTGCTCAGATAGAACTAATAAACAGGGAGGAGGGGTTGCTATCCTCTACTCTGAGCTACTTAACCTGTCCCCTCTCTCCAGCTCTGTTCCCTGCTTCTCACCTGATGAAATACTCATCATAAATTGTTACCTCAACCCTCACAAACAATTTGCCATAGTCTCTATATACATTCCCCCTGGCAATAATATTCCCATCCTAGAGAACTTCCTGTACTGGATTACTCACCATATCCCTTATGAAACTATCATACTTGGAGACCTTCATGGTTGTCACCAACACATCTCCACCCATACTAGAATAAACAAAAACTCCTCATCTGGACCCATCCTTGACTGGATCCTTACTTCAATTCCTCACCTCTATCATAATTCCAGTATATTTCCCAACTCATTGAGTGACCACACTCCAACCTTCATACACATATTCACCCAACACTCACCTAAAGACCCTACTTACATGCTGAAACCTTACCCACTTCGACCCGGATACTTTTAACTCCAAACTATCTGGCATAAATTGGTCCTTCCTCTAGCACATCCCTCTCAATGAGGCAGTAAATTCCTTCAATATGATTTTTCTTGACACATTTAATTCTGTTGCTCCATCCAGAAAAATCAAATCCAACTATGCCTCCTGGCTAACAAAACAAACCCACTTAATCATGCACAAAAGAGATTCTTCTTGGAAAGCCTGGGTTAAAAACAAGTCCCCTCTCTTACTGCAGACATACAGAGAGCCCAGAAACCTGGCTAAAAAACTTTTCAACAAAGACAAGAGAGATTTTTTTCCTCTAACCAAAGTAGCCCACACAAAAATCCGCAAAAATTCTAGACCACAATCAACAACCTACACCGCCCAGGTAACCCCACTACTCCCAACCCCTTTCCTAATGACACTGCTTCTGAAACTATCTCCCTTCTTAACCATTTCATAGAAACTATTCAAAACCTCACACTTAATACACAAAACATTACATCTCACTCAACACCTCCACTACCCCATAATAAAACTCTCCCCTCCCCTAACAAACCACTACCCCATGATAAAACTCCCCCCTCCCCTAACAAACCAGATATCTTGTCTATTTCTGAAACTTGGTTAAAACCTCATATGAAAGACTCAGAAATAGTACCACCCAACTATTCCATTATCAGAAAAGACAGAACCCACAAAAAGGGTGGAGGAGTAGCTCTGCTTTATTCATCCTCCTTATCAGTTACCCCCTACACTAAACCTATCCCCCAATTCACCAACACTGAATTAATTCTGGCCTTATTCAAGTAAATAGACAGAAGCACATATGCATAGCCTCACTATACATTCCCCCAGGAGACAATATCTCAGTACTCGAAGATATCCTATCTTGGCTTTCCACTAATATTAGCAATGAAACTATAATACTAACATGAACATTAACTGGTCCTCTAGTCAGTCCCTCTCTAACTCCCTAAATATCAACCTTTATAATTTTTCACAACTTATAAACTCTATAACCAGACCCTCCAAAGATTACTCCAGCGGTAGTATCCTAGACTGGATCTTAGTCTCTCACCCTCATTATTTCTCTGACAGTGGCACACTCCCTGAATCCCTCAGCGATCACCTTCCCACTTTTGCTCAGTGCCTTACATCTCCCCTACAGTTATCTCATAACTATATCTCTACTCGCTACCTAAAAAATTTCAATCCTACTACCTTTTCTAACTCTATAAAATCAATAAACTGGAGCCCTCTAAGTAAGTATTCTACCCCTAGAAAATGCTGTTATCTATTTCATTTCAGCTTTCCTAAACCTTTTAGACAGCTATGCCCCACTAAAATCCAAAATAATGAAAAGCAAAACAGTCCCTTGGCTAACCAAAAATACACTGGCTGCCATGCGACTTAGAGAGAAAGCCTGGTTACGCCACCAGAAAAATAAGCCTCTCTCCACTCTCTATGATTATAAATCACTTTGCAATAAAGTCAAAAAGATTGTTACAACAGGCCAAAAAACTTATTTCATCTCACTACAAAATAACCATAAACAAATCCACAAAAATTCTTGAATGGTATCTCCAGTCTCCTTAACCCTGACAGAAAGAAAACCCATGTCCAGATCCTGATGCTCTAGAAATAGTTCTAGCCACCCAATTTAACTCTTTTCATCATCTCGATTTCCAAACTAACCTCGTCCTTCTCTACCAACACTATGCCCTCTGCCTACACATCCCCTCCCCTGGCCTCACTTTTACCATTACTCCCTAATACCTCCACCTCCCAACCCCCTCCTTTCTCCATAAAACCCATACCCATATCTTCCGTAAAAAACTTCTCCAAAAACTAAAACCATGCTCTAATGCCCCTGATAACATACCCTCACCCTTTCTAACTATAGCTGCTGAAGCCATTACCTTACCCATCACTATACTAATCAACCATTCTATCCAAGAAGGCCATGTACCCCAACTATGGAAAAAGGCCTTCATTACACCCCTGCATAAAGGGGGTAACAATAATAATGCTACAAACTTCCGCCCTATTGCCATCCTAGCCCCCATCTCTAAACTTGAAAAATGTATCCATCTACAACTTCTTCCCTACCTTACCGACAATCACTTACTTACTCCAACACAGCATGGATTTAGACCTGGCCACAGTACTACCACTGCCCTTCTTTCCTTCTTGGAAATTGTTAAAGCCTGTGACTCTGGCTGCGTAGTATCCACCTTCCTACTCGATCTGACAGAGGCCTTCAATACAATATCTTACAACCTTCTCTGAGCTAAAGTCTCTAAACTAAACCTATCCCTCTCCATCCTCAAATGGTTCGACAGCTATCTCTCAAATAGACATCAAGCAGTGAAATGGAAAACAGCTAACTCCTTCTTCCTTGACACACTCACAGGAGTCCCCCAGGGTTCCATACTGGGTCCCCTTCTCTTCAATATATTCATAAACGATTTCCATCGCTCAATCCCTATTGCAAAACGTATCCAATATGCCAATGATTCAACCATAATCTGTTCTGCCACCTCCATCCCCACACTAATAATCTCACACAAGAAGCTTTTTCTACCCCAGAACACTGGATGTTAGATAATCACCTAGCACTCAATGCCTCAAAGACCAAACTAATGTTATTTACCCCTACAAAAACAACCATCATTGACAAGAATTAATTTTCCATCAAAAGTCATAACAATACATCTCTCGAATTAGTATTCGAGGCTAAATTACTAGGAGTCCTCATTGATGACCAGCTCAAATTCACCTCACCTACAAATAAATATAAAAAAAAGAACACCAAAAACTTGGCATGCTCTACTGCAACAATTGCTACCTTACTCCTTCTGCTAAGTTTATTCTCTCTACCACATATCTCATCCCTTCTCTTCTTTATGGTGCTGCACTTCTAACAAACCTACAATCCTCTCTTAAGACAAAACTCTCCTCTTGCTATTAGAAAATTGTGAAGTTTGCCACAAGCCAAAAGTCTTCTACCCATCACAGTCTAGCCCTTCATCAATTAAACTGGTTAGAGCTGCCCAATTATCTCTCCTTTATGCAACTTACTCATGCCTACAAACTCATTTTCACCCGCTCCCTCTGTCCCTCCCTATCCACAACCTTCAAAATGCACCTCCTTGAAATACTATTAAGATCTAACAATCAAAACCTACTAGAACTGCAAAAACCTACCCGTCCCTCAGGCAAAAATCTTCTGTCCTTCACTCTTGCACGTCAATGTAACTCCCTACCTCCATCCATCCGTACCACCACAAACCTCTCTTCCTTTAAAATGTCACTCCACTCACACCTAATTTCTTAGTGGGAATGCTCCTGCTGCCACCCCACTTAATCTCTTTCTCCTCTCTTCATCTCAAGTCTTCTCCAATTCCATACATGGTTTTAGCAGGAACCGATCCATGTGTAAATAACTACTCTTGATTTACAATGCTGATACTTTTTATCTCAGAAATCGTCTCTGTTAAATGAAATATTTTATCTGTAATTAGTATAACCTAAACTTTGAATGTCATTTTTCCTTTAGAAATTGCATGTTTAAATGCAATTTTTTACTAGTATGTTTGTACTTACTATAACAAAAAAACTTTTATTGTAATTTTGTTTGTAATTATTGTTCTGTTTTTGGAGCTTTTCTCCCCAGGACTCCATTGAAAACAGGTTCTTCTAGACCCAATGGACTATCCTGGTAAACCAACTGCAAATAAAAATAAAAATAAATAAAATAATGCTTTTTCTTTCCAACTAGTCCCAATTACTACAATTAAATTTCTCCTTAAACTTAAACCCTGCTCACCCTCAGCAGACCAACTACCCCCTCATTTCCTAAAAATAGCAGTACAATCCATCACATACCCTGTGTCTATTCTTATTAACCATTTCATCTCAGAAGCCCTGGTCCCTGACATTTGGAAATCCTTCTATACTATCCATCTTCACAAAGGTGGCAACCCTACAGATCCTTCTAACTTTAGACCAATTGCTACCCTGTCCCCCCATCCAAAATCTTGGAAAAGTGATTCCATGTTCAGCTACTCAAACATCTTCTCAATAACAGTTTCCTTACTCCTACCCAACATGGCTTTAGGCCCCACCATAGCACTTCTATTGCATTGTTGTCATTTACCCAAATAATAGCTGAAGCCCATGACAATAACCTCCTCATCTCCAGTCTTTTCCTTGATCTTTCAAAGGCATTTGATACTGTCTCTCATTCTAAACTTCTAACTAAACTCTCAGACCTACATCTCTCTACCTCCTCCATCAACTGGTTCTCTGTCTATCTCTCCAGCAGGCAGCAATCTGTCCGCTGGCAAGCTTTCCTCCCTCCATTCCTCCCTGTTAATACTGGAGTTCCCCAAGGATCAATTCTGGGCCCCTCCTGTTTAATATATTCACTAATGAACTTCACTCTAATACCAAACTCTCTACACTTCTACAGTACGCTGATGACTCTACCCTCATTACCTCTGCCCACAACATCCCTGATCTACTAGCTCTCACTCAACAAACCTTTTCCTCTGTTGAAACCTGGCTCTCTGATAACCAACTCATATTAAATCCAAAAAAAAACCAAACTCCTCCTCTTCCTCCCTAAAACACTTGCCCAGCACAAAGCCTCTTTCTCTATATCCTCTCTCAGCAACACCATTATGAAACCTGAACCCCATACTAAACTACTTGGAGTTATCATTGACGATGAATTAAAATTTGATATTCATATTCAACAAAGTATAAAAAAGACCCACCAGAAACTTGGACTTCTCTTTCATAATCAAAAATTTCTGTCACCCTCCTCCAAACCCTCCCTTGCTCAGGCCCTACTCCTACCCTGCCTTCTTTACGCTGCCCTGTCCTTACTCATGTTCAAACATCTCTTATCAGTAAACTAGAGCAAACTTATAACAAAATTGCCAGATTTGCCACCAACCTTGCTTACAAATCTCACCACTGTCTTGCCCTTAAGTCACTCCAATGGCCAGAATTCTCCAAACAGCTACTTATACCCAGCTACATATTGCAGACTCTATCCTATATGAACCCTCATCCTGTCCCTCCATCCTCTAATTTAGTCTCCTTCTATAATCCCCCTCGTCACCTCCGTACTGCCAGTAAATGCCTGCTTCAGTTATACAAACCCTCCAAAACCATTGGTAAGACCCTTTACAAATACTCTGTAGCCCATGTTTGGAACTCACTCCCCCTCAACATAAGAAGCATTCAGCATAAATACCTGTTTAAGAAAGAACTTAAACTTTCCTTCCTGAAGACTTGGTCATGCCCTTGTCGAACCCCCACTTGAACTAGTCTCCTCCCTTCTCATCGTATCTGCTTTTCCCTACCAACTCTTTTTCCTCCTTATACTTGCACTAGCAAACAGTATTCATATTGTACTCCACTGTGTAATATTCTCTAAACCTTTTAATTGTTATTTGGCCTATCCTATATACTGTTCTCAAATTTTGGAAATTGTACTTGTTAACTGTTATTTTACCTTTGCATTGTACTGCTGTGCACAATGTTTTGACTTGTACTATATTTCTGCGACCCTACTTTAATATTTTGTAAATATCATAATTACTTGCATTATTTCTGGAGCTTTTCTCCTCGAGTCTCCACTGAAAATGGGCCCCTGGCTCAGTTGGACTAACCTGGTTAACAAAGGTCAATAAATAAATAAATAAATAAATAAAATAATGTGGCAAGACTGTTACACTGGGGATTGTGCAAACATTATAATACTGAAGTAGCTGAAAAACACTGGAAACATGATCCACAAAGCATCATTGAAAATTATGAAGTCTACATCACATGGGATCACCCATTACCAACCGTTCAAAAGACAGATGCAAGAAAACCAGATATAGTGGTCCATGAAAAGAAGACAAAAGTAGCATTGATCATTGAAATTGCTACACCCAGTAACTACAATGTCTTGTGTACAGAGAGACACAAAGTCATAAAATATCAGGATTTGCAGGCAGAAATGACAGCAATGTGGAAGAAAGATACCCAGACAGTTCCAATAGTAGTAGGAACAACTGGTCTTATAAAAAAGAATCTATAATCATATTTAGATATGTTACCAATACATGTAACTCCATATGAATTGCAGAAGGAGTCATTACTGGGCACACTGCGGGTGCTGCAAAGAGCATTTCTGGCTGACATCAAAGATTGAAACAATACTAATTTCATGAACTTTAATCATGGTTTGACTTAGGAATGGGGTCCATTCCCGTCATGATATTAGAAACCCAAAAGATTTGGAGAACATAAAAAAGAGAGAAACTGAGCGATGAGGGTTCCAAATGGAGAGATGATAAGTCAGCAAGCAAAGGAGAGTAGTATTGCTGGAATTAAATTCATCCTCAAGTCTTGGTGAGTACCTTCATGAGTTGGACCCTGTTTTTCACAATATCTCACCAAGAGAACACTGATATATAGACTGTATTTTATATTGCATATATCATAGACAGAAGTAGGTTAATAATAAAAAAGATAGCTAGGTGCATAAGACCCAGGATAAAACAGTGCCCAATCCTGGTAGGCGCACTGGTGTCAGGACTGGAAAAAATGACAGTGTAGAATCCTTAAAATACAGAAACAGTCCTACAATGGGGCTAGGCCAGGGCCATGTGGAGAATGGTCCCCCTCTTGTAGAAGGAAGTAGCAGTCCACAAAACCACAAAAAAGAGTGATAAAGACAATAGAGTGGACTATTAAAGATAAGAAAAAAATTATGTATTGTTACTATTATGCAAGAAGGCCAGAATTTCCAGACAGAAGATATACAAAAAGATTAGAGAGAAATTAGAGGGAAAAAATACTTCCACAAGAAAAACTGTCAGAAGCTTCAAATAAAAAATTGCGTTCATTAATACAACAGATTTAGAAAAACATTACATAGACAAAGAAACCTTGGTCCGTTTAGAAAAAGAAGCAACTGAGGAAGTGTGAAAATATAAAGAACAAAATCTAGCGACTTTTGAAAAGTATAATAAAGAAATATGGACATGGGAAATAAAGAGAGCTCTGATATGTTGCAATATTTATGCAAAGGAGAAAGCCAAATTAATCAACACAAAAAAGGCAGACCCAAAGATATTAAAAAAAAAAAAGATCGCAAAGAGGGAATGTAAAACAAAAGATTAGTAAAGTAGAAGTTAAAAAAATAGAAGTTGAAGTTATGGAATTCTTGTGAAGTGAATGATTTAGTGTAGAAAGTCTAACACAAGTTACATCACAGCATGATATAACAACGAGTCCCTAAAGTAAGGAGAAAAAGGAGGAGCAGGAGACATCTGAAGAAGAAATATGGACATACGAAAGAAAAAGAGATTTAATATGGTGTAATATTTATGCAAAGGAAAAAACAAAACTAATCAATACAAAAAAGAGTAGCACCAAAGATATTTGAAGAGAAATACAGGCAAAGGCATCCAGACATGGAATATTTTACAATACAAAAAATAAGAAAACAAAGAGGAAAAGTAGAAAAGAGGATTAGTAATGGAGAAGTTAAAGAAATAGAAACTGATGTTATGGATCACTATAAAGTGAAGGATTTAGTGTAAAAAATGTAACTCAGAACACATGATAGCAGGCTAGTGCAATGGATCCCCAAATTAAGGCAAAACCAGTGGAGTGGGAGACATCTGATCAGCTGCCATATGAAGATACTTTGGAGCCTTCCATAGGAAACCCAGTACAAATGTTCAGTTGGATTTGCACAGCAAAGGGAGGAACAGGAAACTGTGGCAACTCTGACACAGTCACTGTTGTGGAGTGATAGGCCAGTGAGTTCCTATATGAAAGAACAGTGGATGACAGGATGAAACTGAAGAGAATGTGGCACATGAAGATGCTGTGGAACTATCCAGAGAATGCCCACAGGAAATGGAGAACAAAGAATGTGCTCTCAGTTTAGAAGAAAATGATCTAAGAGAGAAGTTGCTTGATTTAATATAGATGGACAGATCTATTAAGATCAATGAAAGAAATAGACTACAGAAAGTCAATAAAAGCCAAAAAGTTAAAAGTTTGATAAGATAAATGAACACAGTAATTAGGAGTGCCATACAGATTCATGCAATAAAACAGAAGTAAATAGGATATATTACTGTGCAGCTAAATTAATAACAGAAAAATGTTTACCACAGAAACATAGGGTAGTAATCGAAAGGAAGGGGAGAAACTGAATGCATCATGGAAGTATCAAACAGAAAAAACTATAAAGCAATTAAGACAAGAAGTGTCACTGTTAGAATCATATAGAAGACGGAACAGATCAATAAAATTACTCAGAAAAATAGACGTGATAAAAGCAATGAGCAGTATCAGAACAGATCAGGATCTATTGTGCACTATCGCAAATAATAAACTAAAAATATCAGCAAAGGCAGAAAAGCATAGAAGATATGCAAATAAATATAAAGGAAAAGTACAAAATAGGCATTTTATTGATGACCCAAAACATTTTTATAGAGAATTGGGAAACAAGGTAAAAGGAAATGAAACACTAACAAAAAAGAAGAAATATACATTTTAGAGAAATATGTATGAAGATCCTGTGGAACATAACATAGATGCTAAATGGATAGAAGAAGTAAAAGAAAGAATAAGAAGTTCAAATGTAGAGGATATGAAATGGGATGAAATAATGCCCAGAGAGATGGAAACAAAGTTAAAAAAGCTCCTATTAAAAAACTCCAGGCCCAGATGCAGTGCCTAACTTCTGGCTAAAAGTATTAACATTGTTACATGAAGATTTAGCCATGAATAAAAACTATATGTGCACTGTGAACAGACACCAGCCTGTAGCAACAGGAAAAACAATATTCCTACTTAAGAGCAAACCTGCAAGCTATCCTAAAAACTATAGAAATAACTTGCTTTCTGACGATGCATAAACTATACACTGGAATTGATGCTGACAGAGTTTATAATCATTTAGAAGAAAACTGACTATATTTTTATTTTATTTATTGACATTTGTTAACCGGGTTGGTCCAGTTGGGCTTATGGCCCATTTTCAGTGGCAACCCGAGGAAAAAAGCTCCATTCACAAACAGTTAACAGAATTAAAACATTTGAGTCAAAAGAATTACAAAAAATTTGTTACGCAGAAAGTTAAAGACACAAAGTAAGATGTATGCAGAAAGGAATATACATATCATGTTTTTACTGAGAAACAATATATTTACATATTTACATAAGAATTTTGTCCATCGGTATTGATTGAGTTTAGTAAGTATCCACATAATAGAGTACTTAGATGAAAGGGGAGGGATTGTTTAGATGTGTAAGTGGGGTATGGGGAGCTTAGGTTGGGTCTTGACAAGGGCAAATTTTGAAGTTAAGTAGATGAAGTTTGAGTTCATTTTTAAAGTGTGATGGGTGGGTGATGGAACGTATGTCTAGGGGAAGTTTGTTCCAAACATTGGCCACAGAATGTTTATATAGGAGTTTGCCTACTGGTTTTTTTTTTTTGGGATGGTAGATGTCTAGTAGTTGCGGATTTGAAGTACAGAGAGTCCGAGGTGGAGTAAAGATAGAGATGAAGGAAGAGAGAGCTGGACAGGATGAAGGTTTGTAAAGAATGAAGTGTAACATTTGAAATTGTGATGGCAGTAGTTATTGGGGGAGTTCAAGCCACTGGAGTGAGTTTAGGGCAAGGCGGTGATGTACATTGTATGGAGAGTTTGTGATAAATCTAGCTATCTTATGGTAGGTTTGTTGAAGTTTGTTCAAGGTTGTGGTTTGAATGTTGGTAAGAACTGGGGCAGCGTATACAAGGGATGGGAGGAGTGCCTGTGCAAGGGAGAGTCTGACATTAGGGGTTAGAAAATTTTTGTTGCGATACAGTAAACCTAGTTTTTGGTGTATCTTTTTTATATCTTGGAGTATTTGAAGGTTGAATTTGAGTTCAACATCAATGATGACTCCAAGGAGTTTCATGTGGGTTTCGGGTTGGATTATTGTATTGTTAGAAGATGTAATAGCAAAGGTGGATTTGTGGTGAGTGAGAGAATGGGGGAGAAAGAGTAAGAGTTTAGTCTTCTGATGGTTAAGGATAAGTAGATTATCAGACAACCACTTTTCAGTGGATAGAAAGGCATTTGGGTTAGGGTATGGAGTTCATAGATATTGTTACAGATGGAGATGAGAGTTAGGTCATCAGCATATCATAGCAATAGAACAAAAGGATAATAACAAAGTCATATGGAACAAAGGATTTTTTTTATTAAATAGTCATAATGGAGAACTGTAAAACAGGGAATAATCTAAGTATGGCATGGATAGACTACAAAAAAGCATTTGACAGTATCCCACATTCATGGATAAAAGAATGCTTAAAAATATACAAGATACACCCGACACTGATTGACTACATTACAGTGACCATGAAACAGTGGCAAACCACTTTGCAGTTAAATCATGATAAAGGACAGATTATTATTCCAGGGATAAAGATTCAAATAGGGATATTCCAGGGTGACTCTGTCACTGCTGCTATTTTGTCTTGCCCTTAGCCCATTAAGCTGTCTATTTAACAGATTATGTCATGGCTACAATTTGGATCCCAGAAAACAATAAACTGTAAATACTTCTCATCTTCTTTTTGTAGATGATTTAAAATTGTATAGCTCATCAGATGAGGAACTGAAAGCACAACTGCAAGCGGTCAAAACTTTTTCAGATGATATAATATTGTCTTTTGGTCTTGATAAATGTGCAAAAGCAACCTTTAAGCAGAAAAGCTGCAGCACCAAGAAAACATCAGTTAGGGACAGGAATGTAATATAAAAGAACTTGTGCTAGAGGGAGTGTATAATTTGGGAACTGATAAAGGGCCAACAATAAAACATGAACAAATGCAAATAAAACTTAGTAAGGAATATTTTAGAAGACTTTAATACAGAGAACAGCGTTGGCATCTAGGAACAAAGTCCAAGCTATAAACCAATTTGCTCTTCCTGTCCTAACTTACAGTTTTGGAGTGAGTGACTGGCCCCAAAAGATGTTGGATAGGTTGAACAGGAAAACAAGAAGGATGCTTCATTCCCATCAAATGATTTATAAAAATCAGTGCATACCAAGATTATATATTCCCAATTCTGAAGGAGGTATGGGCCACAGCAAAACTGATTACATGTATATATCTGCAGTTGTGGGACTGCATACATATCTGCTGGCTTCACAAGACCCAAATGTAGTGAAAATTTTTAAACATGAGGAGAATAAGTCTAAGATGACATCCCTGCTTAGTTTAGCAGAAGCATATCGGTGTCAAGCGGGAATGGAATTTAAACCAGAAGTAGATAAAAATCAGGCAGCAACTGAATGTGCCAAAAAAACAAAAGAAATAATATAAGATGAAGGCTCAGATGATAAGGCAAGAAATGTGGAAAATGCATAAATATAGTTGCAAGTATAGAAAACTCTTGGAACAACCCCATGCTGATCAGGATTGAGTGTAGGAATGGTTAAGGATAGGTGAATTTAAACCAAAAGATGAAAGGTTAATACTGGCAGCCCAAGATAGTGGACTCTGTACACCTTGGTTTAAAAGTCATTGAACATGTAGGAGAAACAGACAAATATAGGTTTTGTAAAACAGAACTGGAAACAGTTACACATCTTGTTTCTGGTTGTGATATACTAATGGTAGAAGGACTGTATACTGAAGGGAAGAATAATGTAACAAGACTGTTGCACTGGGGATTCTGCAGACATTACAGTACTGAAGTAGCTGAAAAATACTGAAAACATGAGCCACAAAGCATCATAGAAAATGAAGTTTATATCACATGGGATCATCCATCACCAATAGTTCAAAAAATAGATGCAAGAAATCCACATATAGTAGTCCTTGAAAAAAGGATGAAAGTAGCATTCATCATTGAAATTGCTACACCTAGTGACTACAGTGTCTTAAATACAGAGAGACACAAAGCCATAAAATACCAGGATTTACAGGCAGAAATGACGACAATGTGGAAGAAAGATACCTAGACAGTTCCAGTATGGGTCTTATTAAAACATTTACAGTCATACTTAGATATGTTACCAATACATGTAACTCCATATGAATAGCAGAAGAAGTCATTACCGGGCACATTGCGGGTGCTGGGAAGAGCACTTCTGGCTAGCATCAATGACTGAAACAATATTAATTTCATGAACTTTAATCATACTGTGACTTAGGAATGAGGTCCATTTCCATCATGGCATTAGAAAAGCAAAAGACTTGGAGACATTAAAAAAGAGAAAATATTATACTCATAAAGTAGCAGCATTTATACTAAGAACTAACCCAACACAGGAATGGAGGAAAGAGTTTCTGCTGATAGGGATGACAGCAATTAGGGGAACAGCGAATAGGCTAGAGGGGGTTGAAATTTATTGGAGAAAGCTGACAAAGGAACTAAGATATTGGGAGCAAATAATTAGAGAGTGAAAGGTAATAGAATGGAAAGAGGCCAAGAATTCTTTGGGGTTGCAGGCTAGAGATTGCCTCCCCTATCAAGGATTGATATCAGATTATATATAAAGATAAAGGAGTAGGGGATCCTAAGTGAAAGACCAGCACTGGTAGAATTTTTAGTAGAATCTGCAACAGAAGCTGCTGTTAAAAAAGGGATAATTAGTAGGGCAAATTAAATATTGTACAATAACTATAGGACTCAATTAGAGGAGGTTAGAAGGGATTGGGAAGAGAGACTGGATAGGAAATTCACAAACAAACAATGGGAGTTTATATGTATGGCTCCCAAATATGCAACAATGTCTAGAAGATTTAATATCTTTGCTTGGGTGTGTTTGCATAGATATTTTTATACCTGAATCAGACTCAAAATAATTTTTCCTCGGGCAGATTGCAAATGTTCGAGGTATGATAGGGAAGAAAAGGATGACTGGGAACATATTGTTTAGGACTGTAACGAGTTGGCAGACTTTAAAAATTCCCTGTAGACTGCTCTGTCAGAAATACTGGGGGTGCAAATGGGTGTAACTAAGGAAATGATTTTTTTGAGCTGTGATACAGAATTGGAATTGCCTAGACATAGTAAAGCCTTGCCGAGTCTAATTCTGGTGGCTGCCCAAAAAAGCAATAACTAGAAAATGGAAATAAAAGTCTGAACCAACTGTACTAGAAGTAATGAATATAGTAACAGAGATAAAAGAACAGGAAGTTGGATCTTTAGAAAAGGATCGGGACAAATTACATAGAAAAAAATGGAAATTTTGGGAACAATACAGGCAGAATAATGTTTTGGAGGAGGAATGGGGTTTAAGGGAAGGCAGGAACTGAATGAGCAATGTAATGTTTAACTGACAATAACTGTATAGAAGATTATAAGTATTGTAAAATGTTTGGTTTGTTTTAATTTATATAAATTTATGATTGCCCTTGCCATAAGTGATAATTCAATAAAGATGTTTCTTGTTTAAAAAAATGTGTGAGCTGTCCTGTGCCTATATTGAGTGTGTTGTTTTAACTACACCAAACTTCTCACAAGCTATATGACCTAAAATATTTTGCTGGTTTAGTCCAAAATCTAAAGATATACTTGAAATGTAAGTTTATATTTTCTGTGTTTGTATTCATATCCGATTAAACTCTGACCCACTAGTTTCATTTTCTGACTTGTGTATGGTATGTCAGGAAAGTACATGCAGATTTTCATACAGTAACTGGCAATTTCAGCATGTTAAACATGGATTCTAAGTTTGTTTGTTTTTTTTTTGTTTGTTTGTTTTTTGCTTTGTTTTTTTTTTTTTTTTTTTTTGCTGGCAACCTTTGACTATCCATCAGGCTATGCCTCCCTCTGCTGTGTTGAGTTATTTCTTCCTCCAGGACCAAGGGCTTAGATTTCAGGATTTTTATATTTACACTTGACTTGGAGGTGAGAGCCAAACATTTGGGATTGGTGTTGTCATCCTCGGGGGGGGGGGGGGGTACAAGTCCAAAGTCCCTCCCCTATGTGCTGATATCACTATTAGACCAGTCAGGCATTGGGAAGTAACTTGAAAGTATGCCCCTATCTGGTCTTGTCCTCCCATTCCTCAACTTGATAACTTCCATTTGAACTCTTGCTGCCAGAGATCCAGTAGCAAAACACCTAGCATGTTCCATGATCCCAGTATGGGCAACCACAT